>NC_056468.1:3575922-3875922 GCF_008729295.1 Plectropomus leopardus | reverse complement strand
TAATAAAAAAAATAATAAAAATGGTAACAGTAGCGGCTATTTTAGCAGGTTCACCCATGTTTAAATAAACGCGTATATGCGCTATTTTAGATAGAAAAGGGTCATTATGGTACCAGGAGTAGAAGTTGCCAGAGTAACGGTTGCCATGCCAGCAGCAGTAACATATATTAGAAACAGGAGTAGTAGTAGGATTAGCAGTAGTAGTAATAGTAGCAGCACCAGTAGATAGTAATAGTACCATCTGTAGTAGTATCACACTTGCAGTGCCGGTAGTAGTTGTACAAGAGCAGTGCAAGTAGCAGAGAATTCAGCAGTTGCATGAGTAGTAATAGTGATATCAGAAGCAGCAGCTGAAGTAGAAGTAGCATTTGTACCTATCAGTAACAGTGGTAGAGGTGGCAGTACATAATTATGTATAGCAGTTAGGAGTGGGGGCTTTTTAATGAAGTGTATAACCCTTCTAAACCTGTTTAAAGGTGGTACAGTTACATAAGCCATAAAAACATTATAACAATATGATATAATTTTTTTAATTGAATTAATTGAATACAGGCTGAAAGGCTTTTGAGTACAACTTGAATGAGTATTTCACATGTTTTTAAATATACATTGTCTATAACTTTCAAGGTGTAGGATCCTATAAAAATATATTCATAGGATCACAACAGCCGACTCGATGAGAGCCCTTTTCTGAAATTCAATTTAAGGGTCTAGATTTGTTTCATATGCTTATCCCCAAATTTCAGCACGGCAAGATATATATATATGGCATTACAACTGAGCATAACATACGGACATTTCTTGCTCAACAGCCCCCGTTTTATAAAAAAAAGCAAAAGATGTAGATATTTTCTGGTTTTTTTTTATAACCTTCTGTTGAAGAATATCTGCATCTGTATCAGCTTTGTGTGGCGGCTTCTCCCCATTCTTGTAACTTCTTCCCCCTTTAAGAAGCCTCTCACTGGTACTAAAAGGGAAACTACTGGCTATCACCTCCCCCCACCTCCTCCGACCCTCCCACTCCATCTGACCTGTGACCTCCGGGGGTCAGCAGCCATAGAGAAGCCAGATGTCAGGATGAGGGAGCGGTGACTGCAGTGGGTGCTCTGCGACTCAAGTTACTCTGGGCAGCATGGCGCCAGCCCAAGAGAGGGGGTGGGGGGGTCAGGCAGGAAGCAAAAGAGAGGGCCGTGGTGAACACACTGCAGGAGGGGTACCCTACATCTAGCTCCATGATTCCCCCTGTTGTGGGACCCAGGAGAAAACTATCTCCCATCTCATCTATTTTAAATGGAAGTGAGAGGATTGTCAAGTCTATTAGTGATCAAAGGAAAATCGTCTGTATGTCATCTAGGGCTCGACAGATTATCGGCCTGGACGATTATTGGGGACGATATTTCACATTTTGCTAATTGTCTGTATCTTTTTTTTTTTTTTAAATGATCGCCGATCAAATTAATTAATCAAAAAGTGCAAAGAATGCATCATGGGGGGAATGTTACTTTGTAAAGCCACAGGGAGCTATTTTTATTTATTCATTTTTTTAAAAAACTTTCACTTGACTATATTTTTTTTTAAAAAGTTGCTAGGAACTTGCTGTATATGATGTTGAACATTTAAATTTTGATTAAACCTTTTTTGATAAACATTTGCTGAAGGCAATAAAACAAAGTTTTATGTTGGAGTTGTCATATTCCAAATTCTAAATATTGACAGAAAGATTTTCATTTTTATTGTAAGTGCTTATCGGTTCCAAATATCAGTTATTGGTCTCATTAACTACTAATAATCACATTGGTATCGGGCCTTATAAAAACAATATCGGTCGACACCTAATGTCATCAACACCTGGCGCCTTATAAGATTTGCGATGTATCAAATGACCTTCAAACAACTGACAGTGCACCTACGGTTTTTGGGGCCTCTGGGGACATGGGACACCAGAGAAGTGTCCGGCTTTGCCTAGTCTATAACTCAGCCTTTCCTGCTTCCTAGTCAACGCTTGGTTTCTTTTTAACATGACATTGATTTTATCCTAAAAAAACTTATTTAATTTTAAATTTATTTTAAAGTATTTATTCTTTGTTGCTTTAACCATCACAGCCACACCTGAAAAATTCCAGACCAAGAAAAACTCAATGAATAATTTTTGTAATAGCCAGGGGTCATCCTGGAAGAGACTGACTACCAACCTGTTCTGTCAGTTAGATACAGTATTGTAAAGGTCACTGTGGTTTGCTTTGTTGTGGATACGTTAAAACTTTATTTCTCAACAATCGTGTGGTTAGGCAGGCTGCTTTCATACACTGATTGTATGTTTTCCTTAGAAAATGTGCCATGTAATCATGAGTCATTAATTTGTGCGTATTTGGGAAGGCTGTGATCACGTGCCTAATGTCCTGACAGACGTAAAGAGGGGAAGCTGTCCTGTAAGCAAATTTGCCCATCCTAGGATAGCGAAGGAAAGGCACGTTCTCATCATTACATGGTGCCGCTCTGTCAGTGACCCTGTGCGTCATTTTTGACATTTTACGTATCCTTCTGTGTCAGCTGTTTACGCTCTGGGATACCATTACCGTGATGTCAACAAATGCACACGTTGGGATGACATCATGATGGGATGACGCGGCCTGTTTCCATGATGTCAACAACTGCACATGGTGGGATGAAGCAGCATGATCCGTACGCTTACACAACAGCGCAGACTGTCACGATGGTTGGGATTAGGCAAAAAAACAACGGGTTAGGTTTAGGCACAAAAGGCAAATGGTAAGGGGTAGGAAAAAATGCCCTCCAGCCATCCACCAGCATATCATAACAATGCCACCAGTTCTGTCCAAGCGCGTTATTATCTGACGCAATCGAATTGCAACTTAAAAAATCCTCATGATGATCAAGTTAAGCCAGACTTAGTTTACTGAAGTTGCTATCACTTAGAAAGAACAAGGTAATTGCAAGAGTCATTTTTAAGTTGCAACAACTTCATAAAATTAGGTAAAAACAGCTAAATTACTTGGATATAAAGTAAACATTAATAAAGATTAATAGTTATACTTACTTTCCTTTTTCAAGGCAATCAGTTTACAAGATTATTTTAAGCATGATCAACTTGTCAGGTTTCACAGTGCAGCCAAAAAAAGGGACATGATTTCAAATGTGGTAAACTGTTAAGAGGCCCTTGCATACATTTCCACAAAAACATTACATTGCAAAAACTACAGTCTATGTAAGGTGAAATAACTTAAATCGAGGCCATATATGTTTGTTTTTAAGGGTCAGTTTAATGACTTGTTTTAAGCTTTTTTGTAGCATTTTTATGCAGTGTAACTGTGCTTTAAAGATACAATTTCCAAACATATAGCCTTATTTTAAGACAATGGCACTTTTCATCATATTTAGAAAATAACTCTTAAATCCTGACGTGCTTGTTTTTAGTCTGGCCGCACTAGTTTTCAGATATCTGTGTTTCTTTGAGACGAGATATTCTTACCTGTTACAAAAAATTTTTCCAACTGACATCGAAGCAGGTTTTTCACCATAAACTTCCACAATGATTTGCATAAACAAAGCCTTGCACTTAAACGTTAACTGGGTAAACAGATACGGGATATGCACAGTTTACTGTCTGCCTCCACTCCAGGCTCTTAGCACTAACGGCTAGTTCAGCTTTTTGTTGTCACTCAAACTCTGAACCACTCCTGTGCCTTCCTATAGAGTAAGTCATCACTTCCTGTCACACCCCACCCCTCACTGGCTGAGTCAAACTGATCTCATCCTCTGTGACTCCTCAAGTCTGCCTGGAAGCACATGTCTGACTTCCACACTGAGAGAGTTTGGACTTTTTTCAGCAATAAAACACACATGTAGTCAGGGAACACAAGCCATGGCAGCAGTTGCTGTTAATCTTTTGAAACCTGAAGTGACATCACTTTTCTTGTGCTGCTTTTAGATGCCTCTAATAAGTTTTTAAACCACCGAATCCTCAGCATATTGGTGCAATTTCTTTCAAAATCATGTGAAAAGAGGCAATAAGCATACTGGTTAAAAACAGTGAAAAAATACAACAAAAATATATGTATGATTATCATGATTTTTTTAACACTTTTTTTCTCATCTAAAATAAGAATCATATCATGTCATCATGTCATGTTGTAGGCTCAAAATGACGTCAATGCGCTGCCTCACCTGCTGGGCAAAAAATGAACAGTGGTGGCACTGGAATGAACAATGAACCATCATAACGCCTTTGCACATTGCTCATAAAAAGTGAGTATAACTCAGTGTGTACATAGTTAAAAAGAAAAAAAAAGTAGTTTGGAGAAATGTTTTATTTTCCTACATTTAAAAATCTTTTCAATCGCTGTGTTTCAATTTAGTGTATTTCAATTATTTTTTGTCTGTTTTTTTAAATGACACAATTTCATTATCTAAATCAAGTAGTATAGTTTATTGACATATATATAACCGTAGCTTATTTTATAACCTTTTAGCTTAGTTTTACAGGTCTTGGGAATATGAAGCATCTGAGTGTTCTAGTGTTCTAGTAGAAACCCAAAACACCTCAAATGAGCATTATATGGAACTTTTAAGACTTCTTTTAGAAGACAAAGGTAACAAACACTGAAACTAACACCAAAATGTGATCCTGCTACAGTCTCTGTTTACCTCCTAACCAGTGTTTGAAATAATTGTGTAAAGGTATGTGAACCTGTGCATAGCAGCAGTGCCGGTGTTTTTCTTGTAGAACAAGTTCAGACATAAATGTTTATGATGCAAGTTGCCTAACCAATAGAATTTACTGATGTAACCACACACGCCGGCAAAATTCATTCTCAAAAAGAATGTTTGTCATAAAGACCACAGTGTATTCAGAGATCAGAGATTTAAACCTTATCCAGCAAACATAATAACTTCAAATTACCAACAGCTCTGTTCTTCAGAGATCTCAGGTGAGAACAGATATTAATGCTATAATAATTTGTGTTGTGTTAAGTATTATTTAAACAAAGCAAATTTAAAGGAAAATTCAGCTCAAATAACTACAACACATTCTTAATAGCACTCCTCTGATTTTATAGAGTTGCAGCCACTGACATAGTATGATGTGGTTTGTTGTAAAGTTTGTTACATTCTGAATATGGGTGGCTATAAATCAACGGTTTTCACCATCATCAGTGGTGGCATCAGTGAGGAACTTGAACGCCATGCTTGAGTAAAAGTACATGATCCAAAATGACTTTAGTAGAAGTGAGAATATTAATTGTGTAAAAGTACAGATATCTTACTAAAAATGAAGAAGTAGAAGTTAAGTTCACCTAGATTATTGAGTAAAAGTCTTAAAGTATTGGATATTTACTGTACTGTAAAAATATTAAAAGTACAAGTACAAGTAAATGCTGGTTATAAAGTGGTCAGATTTATGGGAGTTATGGCTTTCACTTTTTTGTAACGTATATCACTTTAAAAATAGAGCCTATAATACATTGAAAGAAAAAATAGGTCTTTTTTTTAACTTAAAGGATTTTAAAAAAGAATATCCAGTTTTTCCTTCCCTGACTTTCCCTCATTTGTCCATCTGTGCCTGCCATAGTTCCCCCCTTTCTTCCCTATTTTGTAAATGTAAATGTTTATAGGGGGACATATAGTGGCTTAAAAGTACACGTTTTATTTAGGAATGTAGTGTATAAAGCCAGGGTTGACAGAAATATAAAAACTTAAAGAACAGATACTCCCAAAACATACTAAGAATTACTACTTTGTTACACCACTTGCGATTAATTGTGTTGGTGTTCAGTATTTTAAAATATTGTTCCGTGTGCCCCTTTTTAACCCTTTATATGAGTAACTTCAGAAGAAATGTTCCCAAAATTTGAAAGAAATTAGTAAAAAAAAAAAAAAAAAGCAACAAAGAAAGGAAAGTCAAAAACAAACAAAGAAATAAGTGCTTAGAAATAATTATAATTATGTAACATCATTTTAAATATGAAAGTATGATGATTATAGTTTCCTGTAAAGAAAAAAATCCCCAGGTTTTTCAATATAATTTCCTAAATATACTAGTTTCTTGCTAATTTGTAGGACATTAGTTGCCCATTGCCTTTTTCACCCTTGTATTGCAAAGAAATCAAACTAATCCAAAGGTTTAAAGACTTGTGAAAGGCATCTGAATGCAGTACAAGAGAAGTGACGTTGATCCAGGTTTCAAAGGGTTAACTTTGAGCACCTGGCCCTCTGTAAGTCTCCACACGGCCCTGCAGGTTTGTAAGGCGGTGCTGAGTGCTATAGCAGTGTGCATGGCAACCTCATTCATTTCTGTTTATTCATTTGAAGACATTATGTTTTTTATTGGGTTGCGTGATCACCTCCTCTCAGATTATAATTCACAAACCTTTTATTTACAACTAAACCTGTGAGCAAAATAACACATTTTCCTCTGTGACAGGAACATATAGATATGTTAATTTATGTTAACTACTGGAGTCAGTCTCAGTCTGAAGGTCCTGCTCCCGCCTGCCTCCCCCGGCCCCCCTCACCCTGCAGGTCTGAATGGCTTTTTGAATGGTGCTCCTGCAGAGGGGCGGGGCCCGGCCTTATGGCATTCCAGAGGGCGGGGCCTAGTGTCGGAGCCCTGTGCTGCATTCATGTTATATCTAACAGATGGGAAATCCAGGCTACATGTGAAGTTATTGATTTTAACTCAAACTACAATTTTTTCCTTACCAATAAATCTCTTTCTGACAAACCAACCTGAGGGCAAACTTCACCCAACAGCAATTTTCTGGACACCTGAAACAACACTGTTCAAATCAGTTTTCATCCAGCCTGCAGGATCCTGCAGAGAGGTTTTTCAACAGCTTTAACCCTTTGAAACCTGTATGACACTAGTTTTGCCATTCAGGCAACTTTCGCAAGCATTTAAAACCTTTGAAAGATTAGCAAATTGGTTTGATTTAAATACTTAGGCAATGAGCAACATAGCAAGAGATGCATCACATATTACAAGAAACTGGGAAATGGTGACAAGAAAATGAACTGAAAACAGTTTAAAATCAGTGATTTGGGTGTTTTTTTAAGGAGAGAGAAAAGAACTGAAAAAAAAAGTTTCTTAAAAATGGGAAAATACTTTTTTAACATATTTGTTTTAAAATATAATTGTCATGATTAGACCTATATGTTTACAATTGTTTCTTTTTTTCTTTTCAGCAGGTCAGTTCCGTTTTTGTTTGTTTTCTGTTTGTTTTTTAATTCCAATATTCAGGATGTAATTTCTTGTTGAAGAAGAGATCAAGCCAATTTGCTAAATTTGCTTAAAAAGCATGTGTCAATGAGTCAGACACATGCTGATCATGCTGATTTAAACAACAACAACAACAAAAAAAAAACAACCTAAGCCTACTAGAAATATCTTTCATTTAGGCTAGTAATATGGAAATACAATTATTTTCAGTGTGGAGAATAGTAGGCCTTAAGAGGACACATTTTACAACAAAGAATAAAACATTTTGTCAGTGTAGAAAAGGACATAATCATTAGTCCTGATTTGTTTTTCTTGATTCGGGCTCAATCACTTTGCTTTAAAACAGGAGTGTAAAAATGTTTATCAGCTCACAAAAGTCGACGTGAAACATATGCAGTGTCTATACTTACAGATTTTAATTTTAAAATTTACCGTGTTACGTGAATGCAACATTAACCTCTGAAGACCCAACTATAGAAACACATCAGTCCGTGCTGTGTACATTCTGACTCAATTACAGACGTATAGGGGCTCGTAACCATAGCAACACGCCAAAATGGCCTATCGCTTTACCGCCGAGGGACTATATTTCTCGGCGGAGCGATAAACTAAAGCAACGTCGGGACTGGAGCTGCGTGCTTTGAGTCATTGCCTGAAGTAAAACGCGCAGCCAACGTGTTTTATCACGTCGTTGAGCTGCAGGGTTGGTGAAGTTTTTTCCCGTGTGCCGTGTGTGTGTGTGTGTGTGTGTGTGTGTGTGTGTGTGTGTGTGTGAGTGAAAGAACAAGCCATCCGCTCGGAACCGCGGCACGAGCGGCCAGTGAAAGGGTTAAACCGAGAAGCGCGTGGACCACACATGTTGGAAGGAGCTGACCAAACCAGTTTAGATCAACCAGAGCTTCACTTAGCCCGGGACAGGCCAAACTAATGCTGCTGACAGGATTAACGCAGAGAAAAAAACAATAAAAAGGTCAAAAAATAATTCCTGTAGAGGCTCCACAGCGGGGGATTTTAGTGCCAATATGTCACAATGAATTATTTTTAACGAATTTCAAAAGGACAAGAGTCTAGGTCGAATGATTTAGCCGTGATAAATTTCTAATATTAGGCTTACTGTTTTTAACCTTTGTGGGTGAATACATAAAAAAAGTGAGATTTTTTGGGATTATTTTATTGCAACAATTTTTATGCCTTAATCAGACTTAGTTTAAATGGTTAACATGGTGTCATAAAGATGCTTGTATTGTTTGTTTACTCACTGAAAGTGCAAGAATAATTGTTTTATTGAAATAATCTTTTCTATAGGCCTGCATGCCTAGCACAATTTATTAAAGGCCTACCAGAAGTTATAAGCACTCACCTAATGTATTTTTTTCACTTGTGCCAGATATGATTAGCCTACACTTTTTATATTTTATTTGAGGACTAAATGTATGAAAAATAGATCAATAGGCCCATCATTATCAATGCAGACTGTATTGAACAAATGAATAAAGAAAGTGCAAATACATCTCAAATGAAACTAACAATTCAATGAATGGTCGAATTTAGACATGAATAAAAAAAGAGAGAAACGTGAAATAAATGTATGTGATGGTGACACACTCCTCTAATTGTGTGTGTTATTTAGCAGCCATGAATGTGGAGCTTTGTTCAGAAGACTCACTGATTTGAACATGTGAAAATAACTTCTCCATTACAGTTAAGGACCTTTAAAGCCAACAATTTGCCCGAATTCTGTTATTATGTTTTATTAGATTAAATCAGATTCTGATATTTGATACCTTTCTCTCTTGTAATGTCACATATCATCTCAAGCTTTGTTTATATATTAAAAAAGCAACCAGGACCTTGCTTTTATTTTTTTTTTAAAAAGCAGCTTCCTCTATTAAATTATGCACAGCATTAGAATTAAATATGTTTCTTCTAGTTTATGTCACGCTGTTAAAGGGATGAATTCTTATTCTTAAGACGCATCAGCAAACACTGCCAGGAAAACAAGGAATGAGTTTATATCGTATTGAAAAAGTCTGTCTTAGGTCCTTCAGTCGGTATTGTTCTCTTCAAAGGTCCTGCAATGGCAGTTAACCCTTTGGAACCTGAGCAAATGGCTTAATTTCTAAAAAAAAAAAAAAAAAAAATGGGAAAAGTGCAATGAACGACTTAAGAAGAAATGACCCAAAAAATCACAAAAAACCCCAAAGAAAATTACCTTAATATTAGGGAAACCAGAGGAAAAACGTTTTTGTTTTTTTTTTTAAAAAAAAAAAAAAAAACAACTAATAAAATAAACAACTAATAAAATATATATTAAAAAACAAAACACCACCAACAGCAACAAGGAAATTACCTGGAAAAGTGCCTAAAAATAATTATATAATAATAATATTGTCTTTCTGGACATTTCCCCCCTAAAACAGTTCTACTATTTCTTGTAAGTGTTGGAACAGTTCTTGCAAAGTCTTTCATCACCTTCCTTCCCATGCTTTCAAAAGAAAGCAATACAATTTGCTTAGGTTTCAAAGGTTTAAATACTGCTGAACACAAGAAAAGGAATATTGATCCAGGTTTCAGAGGGTTAAAACACTGATTTGATTTTATGGTATGTAAGTCTACATAGCAGCCAGTATAAAAAAGCTAGGCAACTTATTCCTCTACAGAGAGTTAATTTAGTGATATATATGAACATGTAAGCAACTGCACTGTACAGTTTTTATTCTTATTATGTTTTTTGCAAGAATAATCTGAAGCATAATAACATAATAGCTATCAGGTAAATTGTTGTAGGACAAAAAAATGTTAAGTTGCACAATATAAAAACAAAAAGCAAAACAAACAACAAACAAACAACAACAACAACAACAACAATGTAGCATCTTAACAATACAGTTATATGCTGTTATTTTCAACATCTGTATCACAGCATAGAGCCAGTAATGGAAGAAGTAGATCCTTTACCTAAGTGAAACTAGGAATACCTCAGTTTAGAAATATTCAATAGAATCCACATAATACCTATTTTGCTGGCCAAGTGGACCCTGTCAGTGTTATAGGGAGAATACTGGTAAAGTGGGTAAATAGGTAAAGTGGGACAGTTTTCTTTTTTATCTTTAGACGTTTTTACTTCCGTTACTAATAATTAACATTGAGCTCATCGTTTAATTCAATTTGGTTCAACGACTAAGGAAAAACTCCACCCAAAAAAGCCTTTACCAGGGGAAAAAAATATGGAAACCTCAGGAAGAGCAATTGAGGAGGTATCCTTCTTCCAGGATGGACCGACATAAACAGGTTAGGGCAGACTAACTATGTTTACTGAAGTTGCTAACACTTAGAAAGAATAAGATAATTTCATTTGCCATTTTTAAGTTGCAACATTACGAAAAATACAGCTAAATTTTAAGTAAACTTAACAATTGGATATAAGTAAACATAAATTAAGATTAATAGTTCAAGGCAATCAGTTTCCAGGATTATTTTAAATAAAATCAACTTGTCAGATTTTACAGTGCACATAACAAAACAACAGAAAGCCAGACTGAACTGAGATACATGTTCTGCCTATATTACATTAACAAAAAGGGGGGCTGGGTAAGAGTAATAAAACTTGGTGTTATGCAACAGGGATTTCAGTTAATAGATCGGGAAATTAATGTGTAATAACTGGGCATCTCATTTTTTAAAGTATGATCAACTTGTCAGATTTTACAGGATTCTGCATTAAATAACATCGCTTTATGATGTATTGGGTGGATTACTGACTATTCAGTCAAATTGTGTACAAGTACAGTGAAGTCATATTCTTAATTATGTCAGATAATATCATTGTCTTGTGTGTTGTCACTGGTTTAAAGAGGCACCTGTTTTCTTAGCAGAAAAGAGTTTACCACTCATAGGTGTAGAGAATTCCAGTATTCAGCCATCACACCTGCATATCTCACTTAACTGTGGACAAAAAGGTCAGAGGTCATGTGTCGCAATAGAGGAAGAACACTGTTCAAACAATCCTGGAATTCCAGGCTGTGGGAGGAGGAGGACTGCTGGGGAGCAGAGGGGAACTGGTACATAGTAGGGGGGTATTCCAGAAAGCAGGTTATATGAAAACTCTGAGTACGTTAACCCTGAGATGAGGGAAACTCTGTGTTATCCGTCCCAGAGAGAGAGCTAAGTCAAACTCTGAGTCAATCGCCATGGTAACTGACTCTGTGAACATAACCTGCTCGCTGGCAGGTTTTCTATAAGAAACACTGAGTTTCTACCTGTCTCCTCCCACCTGAAGCAAACTGTCAGACACGGATTGTCCGTATTTTTGCAATCTGATCGATATCGAAGCAGAATTATTACGCAGTGTCTTACGTCGGGAGAGGATTTTCAGATCTCGATTGGATGTGCTCTCATTCCCAGATGAATATTTGTTATAATAGCACAGTTTTTCATAACACTCAATCGTTCATCTTAATAACATTCTCCGGCCGCATATATCCAGTCTCACACACCATCTTTCTGTTGGCTGAGTTAAGCTCAAATGTTATTTCATAATTAGTATTTTATTGGATTTTCATATACACAACACAGATTTTAGTCTACAAATCAATGACTCCAGTACGGATAAAATAAATAAAAATTAAGAAATAAAATATAAATTTAATATATTAAAAATAATAAAATAAAAGAAAACTCAAAAATTAAAACTTAAAAAGCATCCATAAAGTTAAAATGCCACCATACATTAAAAGACAGTAAACAAAAATCAAGTGCATTTTTTCCCTGTGGGACTGAACCTAAATGAAAATCAAAATGTATTCATTCCACCACTTTTTCACCTGAATGCTACGATTTTAATAAACTGAGGTTAATGTTAAGTCAGTGTACAAGTGCTTTCAAAGTTACGCTTTGACACAAATGACACAGGCAGCAATTTTTCTCCCATGATGCTTTTCTCTCCTTAGCAGCTGCAGCTGTGTTGCGATTTCTAAAAAATCCATCCTTGTTACTTTTCTTTCTAAACATGTGCTCATATTCGCCATAAGCATCATGAGGAACACTAGTTGCAATGGTGTTAAGTAGCTTGATTTCTTTTTCTCAGCGGTTGCTATGGTGAATCGAGGCATCAGGGCTCCATTGATGATGGCTTTATTTAGGTAGTGCACGCGCTGAACTCAGATCACAAATTCAAATCAGCCGTTCTGGAACTGAATACTCAGAGTTTCCAATCTTGGAGTAAATCAACTCAGAGTTCAGGGTTAGACTCCGAGTTTGTTGAACCTCCTTTCCAGAATAACCCCCCCCCCAGAGGAGCTCAGCTGAGAGTGCTGTCACCATCCAAAAGCTTTATTGATACCCCGGTGACAGAGAGAGGGGTGGAGCTGCTCGCTGATTCTTTCAATGTGAAAGCTTTCCCCAACTGATCCAAATTTGATAATTATCATCAATTGTGGGAGAAGTATTTGTATAATTTTACCCTTTAAACACATGGATCAACATCAGTTTTCTTGTGCTGCATTCAGATGCCTATTTAGTAAACATGAGAAAATCAGTTTGATTTCTTTCAAAAACATGAGAAAAAAACAAAATGAGCAATTTGGAAAAAAATGTCCAGCAAAATGCAAAAAAAAGAATAGTAAAAGAGACAAGGTAATGATCTGAACATTAGTTAGGGGGGATTATTAGATATTATTTAAAAAAAACACAAAAAAAAACAAGGGGACATTTTTAGTAAACTATTTTCAGAAATCTCTTATTTATATATTGTTATAGAAAATAAAATTCCTTTTATATTTCTTTAGCACTTTCTTGAGGTCATTTTCTTGTTTAGTTTTGTGTTTTTTGTGGGGTTTTTTTGTTTACTTAGTTTTTACAAGGTACAAGGTAGATTTATTAATTTTTCTATTTATTTATTTATTTTTCTTACATTCATGTAATATTTTTTCTAACTTTTTACAAATTTCTTGCTGACTTTTGGGCCATTTCTTGTTGAGTTGCTTGTTGCCCTGTTCTCGGGTTTTAGAATGTTTTTAGCACTTTCTTGAGGTATTTTCTTGTTGCTGTTGTTTTTTGTTTGTTTTGTTTTCCTTAGTTTTTGTTATTTTCTCGTAATATTTTGCTAACTTTTAACTTATTTCTCGCCATTTTTTGGGCCATTTCTTGTTGAGTGGGTCGTCGCCCTGTTTGCGGTTTTTAGAAGTCAAGCCGATATGCTCAGGTTTTAAAGGGTTAATTATCCAGTGTAAACACTTATACCATACTGTGAAAATAATTCACTACAAGTAAAAGTATTTCAGTATTTTTGGCAAATTTTCTCTAAAGTACTTGAAGTAAAAGCACTCATTGTGAAGTAAAATCTCCCCTGTCAGTGTTCGCCCACCACATTAATGTCTATGTTGCATTTTCCTGCTGTAGATGTTTAATGTTGGGCTCCTTAGAACTCCTTTATATCCTATTGAATTGTTTAATCTACAGTAAGGCATCAAAGTCTATAAGATCATAATTCATTTGTGGTCTTGTGAGATCCACATATCTCTAGATATCTTTCTTAAGCCACAAGATCATTCCGTTACCTCAAGGTGCATTACTTCAGTGGAAATGAACTGTGTATTTACACTGCAAACAATTTTGAATCAAAAATAAAGTCACTCAAAAATATAAACTCACTTTCACTCCAGTGTGCTGCCCGCACAAAAAGACACACACGCCTGAAACTCAAAGCGTAAAATCTCTTCTCTAAATTAGGCAAAGGCATACAAAATACATATATTTCGATGAAACAGGTAACATATGGCGCGATATCCTTTGACATTCACGCACAAGTGTAAATCATCACCACTTAGGCTGCCCCAACGTTCAGTCTTTTTCTCAGCATGGTGGAGTGATGACACACTCAATACGTTTCCACTATCGCTACAAAAATTATCAGCATTATAAAATCATGACTCAGCAGACTTACATATCACCTCATCTGCTGGCATGCTTAAATAATTTGTATTAATGTTTACATTGATATTTTCTCTAGGGGTTGATGGATTATCGGCCTAGCTGATTATCGGGTCAGATACATGCGTTTTACTTTAATGATCAGATATCAAATTAATTCATTTAAAAAAGTGTCAGCATGGGAGGAACTTCTACTTTGTAAAACCTCAGGGAGCTATTTTAATTACTCATTTTTTATTTATATTTTCAGTTGACTTCATAGAAAAAGTTGCTGGAAACTTGCTGCAGATGATGCTGAAAGTTTAATTTAAACAAAGTTTTTTGTTGGAGTTTGTTATATTCCATATTGTAAATGCATGTTGGTTCTAAATATAGGTTATCGGTCTCATTCACTACTAATAATCGGTATCAGTCTCGGTATCGGCCCTGAAAAATCTACATCGGTCAACCTCTAATTTTCTTCATTATCAACAAACACACACCTCCGCGGCTCAAGGTTTTGTGGTCATTTTGTCTTGTTTCATGGTAACTCCGTATTGTTAAAGTGACAGTGCTACCTCAGCAGGAAGAAGCAGCTCTTGTTATAAAGCGCCCACACACGGGATCAAGAGCATCATATTTGGGTATAAAAACACCCTGAAGACATATATATATATATATATATATTCAATCAGCTATACCTTCGGTCGCTAAGTCAGTTAACTTTATCCTTAACTTTTATCACGTCTCCTGGAAAAACGTTTAACCCGTAATCCACAAAATCTGCCTGAAATTCTGAAATTATTGCATGACATTCAGTGGAGCACAGCCATGTAGTTGACAAAATCTTGTCGGAGCTGGCCATTACAACAATATGATTGGCAAGTCTGCACTGAGAGGCGGGACTTAGAGAAGGGTCAATTACAACTGTCCCTCTCCAAGCAACGGAGGGTGTCAGGTTAGAGTATTGTGTGAAGAAATGCACATTTTATGTAGTCTCTAAGCATTAATTCATGACTGATTATGTTATTTTATTATATTTTTTCATGAACAAAGGCTTGCAACATGCCAGGCCCCAGCGTAGGCCACAGGATGCCCTAATGTCAGATGTTGGATTGTGAATGCATCTAAAAGAAAGACAAAGATGCAAACTTTTAGCCACTTGACCAGGGTTAACTAGATATTCTTGACCTGAAAAAATGCAAGCTGTTCATGGTGGTGGTGCTGCTGCTGCACAGGCTGCACTCAGTGTAACTCTCTTGTACATCTCTAGCTCCCACTCTCTCTTCTCTGTTCACACACAGAGGAAACAAACAGTCCTCTGCTTCCATCTTCAGTCTGAACATGATGAAAAAAAGAGGGCAAATCATCAATTTCTCACCTCAACCACCTCAAATAGATAACAAAACTACCCCAAACCAAGTCAAATAAATACCACAGTGCAAAAATCAAGACATAAAAACAAGCACACTCCCATAATTACAGGCCTGAGCTGGTGTTTGTAACAACTCCATTTTTGAAGTTATTGTGTGCTTTGCGTGAGTCTAGTGTTTGCTTCCCATCAAAATGTTTTTCCCCTAGAATCCAACAAATGTCCTAAAATCCTCGAAACATCCTAAAATCTTATGAATGCCAAAAAATCCTAGAAATGTCCTAAAATCAAGAAATGTGCAAAAATCCTAGAAATGTCTCAAAGTCCTAGACACATCCTAATATCATCAAAACATGCTTAAATCCTTGAAATGTCCTAAAATCCCAGAAATCTTCCAAAAATCCTAGAAACGTCCTAAAAATCTTTAAACATATATGGGGTTGCTGCAACGGTCTGTCATTTGTCAAAAGTGGCTCCAAAGCAAAACAAGTTGAGTATCACTGCTCTGCATGGTTCTCTGTCATCTCGTGACTCATTTCCAACACATGTATAATGATCCAATCTATGCAGAACTATTGAACACAGCAAAGTAAATATGGAAACAGGTTTTGTTTGAAGACATTTCTCCTCATATGGTCGTGTTTCGATATCTCCATCGGGTCCAACAATTATGTGTGCGTTGATCCCATGAGCACCGCCATAATCACTATGAGCCAGATTATCCAAACCTCTGTATTTGGAGGTCACAGTGAAAGTAAGCACATCTGCAATTTAATAATCCATTCTCACATATGAAAGCTGTGTGCATGTAGACAACGTATGGCAGCCCAACTGTTAAAGAGGTTAAAAACAGACTGTTTGGATTCACTTTTGTTCTCTCTTTTAAATAAGTCAGACTGATCTGGAGGATGGTGGTTTCCAACCTGTCTGATTATCTGACTGCCTGTGTGTCTCAACACATCTGACTTCCTCTTTATGTTCCCAGATAACAATGTTGTTATCTCTGAAACAAATGATAGCCAATACAAAAAGTCAAACTAAACACTATAGAAAAGGGCAGTGAGTTCCCCCTCACCTCCATCTCACACACACATTAATGACTTCTGATTGATTGCTGTGGAGCACGTTCTGCCCTGCATGCTGCTGTAATGAGTCTAGTGTGTGTGATCTTGTGTGTATACGTATGTTGCATAGAAATGAATGCTTGCCTGCCTGCACTGCATCGTCACTGAAACCACCCCACCCCCTCCCTGTCTGCATGGGATCCATACCATAATACTCCTCCTGCAGCTCCGGATCTGAGCCTGTTATCTGAGTACCATTCCGGATGGATCCGGCATCGGGGAGGAAAATGGGAGCGTGTCGCCATAGCAACGCCACCTGCCACTGCCGTTTGCATGGTATAGGGAGAGAGGAGTGGTGCAGCCTAATATACACTCAGTCTGCAACGTTTCCTCGCTGTGAGCAGCTCCTTCAGTCAGCAGTGAAGAACAAGCTTTTTGTTGGGTGTCAATGTAATGAAAGCGCCCACAGGAAGCAGATCAGAAGCAAGGTCATAGAGGTGCAGAAATGAGATGGAAGTACGTTGTCATGTTCCATAGAACAAACTGCGCAGTGTATCTGCAGGGTTTGTCAGTCAGCACTAATGACAGACACAGACAGCTGAATGTGTGGGAACACATGTTAGACATGATAAGTTTTGCTGACGTTTTGCCATATATTCATACAGATCCAAGATAATCTAATGCCTTTTCAGTATTGTTATACATATTTTAGAGACATACAGGAAGGAAAGTCATTGGAAAATTCAAACACAGGGGAGTCAAACATACAGCTCGCGGGTCAGAACTATCCCTCCAAAGGGTCCAATCCGACCCTGTGGATGTCTTTGCAAAAAGTAAAAATCACGAAATTGTGAGTCAATTAACAGATTTTTTTGGGTTGCTGGAAATAAAAGTCATATAGAAAATTCCTGACATTGACTGATACATTTCATTTAGCCACATCTCTGACTATATACAGACACAAAAATCAAACACTTTAATTGTATAAATTTAGAAATATTCCAAAGTAAAAGTCCTGCATTCCTATTTTGAAATGACTTCAAATCTGTAAATTGAGGTACTATTTTTTTTAAAAACTTAAAAAAAAAAACAGAATATTTGAGTTCAGGTCATCTCTAACTCCACCAACACTAGTAAAATATCTCATTGTTTGTTGGTCCGGCCCACTGGACATCAAATTGGGCTGTATGTGGCCCCTGAACTAGAATGACTTTGACACCCCTGTTCTAACTAGTGTCCTTGGCCACATTACTTACACACAAATCATGCATTTACAAAGCAAAAATATTTTTTTCATTGACCAACCAGAGACACAGGGCTGGTGTGTGACTGGTCAGTGAGCTTGTTGCTGCAACAGCCTACAGTAACAAGTAGTTGAGAAGCTACCTGACTATTGGGGATCCCAAATTCATTTATTTGAAAGACCAACGGTTCTCTGCACATACCCTACAAAAACAAAACAAACATAAATTTCCCTTCACAATTTATTTAAGTTAACTGAAAACAGTTTAAGGTCAATGATTTTGATCAAGGTTAGGCTTATGGTTTTCAAAATTCATTATGGTCAGGGCTTTGATGTAGGGTTCAGGTTAATAAAGGTACATTTTCATTCACTGTTAGGTGAAAAGACATTGCTTTATTTGCACTACAATTAGTCCCAAAATGATGGCATAATATTTTATATTTTTGGTACAAATGTCCTGTGCACTAAAGCAGACATTTGTGTTTTTTGTTGTGAACTCGGGGGTTATTTTACGTTTTTCCACCTTATATTATTCATTTATTTTTTATTCGTTTCATTAATTTCCACGTGTAATTTCAAACCAAAATTTAACACGAAATAGCCTACTGTACATCACCTGCCAACAACCAACAACCTGCCTTTACATTCTAGAAAAAAAGAGTGAACTTTTTTCGTTTTTTCTCTCTCTCAGATACACATAAGACGCCAACAACTCTCCTAAACAGGAACAACACACACAGACTTTGTGGTGGTTTTTCTCTTGATCATTTTGTGTGCGGTGATTGTGTGCCATTTTGTAAAAGTTTTGTGTCTCTTTAAATTTTGTATCTTTTTTGTTGTTTTGCGCCTATTTGTGGTAAATGTGTGTCTCTTGGCAGTTGCATATCCTTATGTTCATTAAGTGTCTTTTTGTGGTCATTTTGAGTCACTTTCTGGTTGATAAGTGTTAATTTGAGTGACATTTTGGAGATGAAGGCCAGGGGGGCCCCTGAGCCTGTGCCCATTCACTAATCCATCCATGATACGCAGCTAGGTTTAAGTTTGCATGCTGTGCATAATAAAGAGGCCAATATACTCAAACACGTTCAAACCAGTTATTTCATCTCAGCCATAAGCCATCTAACGGATAAGCTAACGTGAAATTCTTTTTTACTGTTGTCAGCAAAATCTATAAAAAGAACAAAACCAACAGAGCATCTATCCATTTCTTATCTTATCATCTTAGCGAGCTTTACTCAAACAGGTGGAATGAGTGCAGGGATATTTTCCGCAAGGTACTGTAAAAAATTACTCAGTAGTATTGAAATGTCTCCAGTCAAACAATACGACCAGCACCAGTGCAGGCTATTATTACGGGCCCTTGGGCTAGTTAGAAGCACACACGCACACATGGAGCACATGTGCACACACTACAGTACCAATCCTGTGTTGGATTTTAGTTAGGCTTATGTCCCATTCACTAACATGAAGGGGTGGGCTTTATGACCTATACTGCAGCTAGACACCATGGGGTGATCGAGATTGAAAAGTTACATTTTGGGGAACTGTCATGTGCTCCATCTTTATATATATTGTCTATGGCTGTGACAGTCAAAGTTCACAAACATGACAAGCAGCTGAGAGCAGAGCCAGAGTCCATCTCACTGTCTGCAGAGATGGCTGCTGACTTTTTCAGGCATTTTCAGTACAACAACCTCATGACAACTGCACTGCTGCACATAAAGGCAAGAGATGATAGTAAATAAGAGAGCGGCAATACAAATAACACCATGTTCCGAAAACTGGCCACACACACAGTTTGCCCACAAATGTACACATACACAATGAAACAGGTGCTCGGCAGCAACCTTACTCCCAAATAATAACAAGCTTTGAAAGAGTAGCTCAGACAGATATCCCAAACCCCTTTGAAAAGGTATTTGTACTCACCTATTTGAATGCTTCTGTCTCTGATTGTCCGGCCTGCAAGCGAAAATATATAAATATAATGATAATCTAATGCTGGGAAATTCTAGCATCTACTTGGCGATTAGTTAGCTTAGAATAGGCTAATATTTTAGGCTGTCTATCCACCCTGTAGATACATTAATTTATTTGTAGCCTACAACTTAGCCTACATAATGCATGTATGCCTTGTCTTAAAATGTACATCTAACAGAAGAGACAAACGTTAAAATTATTTAGACAACTGTTATTTAGCTTGTTGCTAACGTTAGCTTACCTGCTTACCTGTTGACACACACTGAGGGCAGCACTAGGGCTGGCCACTGTTTGTAAAAAGATAAATAAAAATAAATTTAAAGACACTAATTTAGGGAGCTTTGCAACCTTCTCCTCCTGTTCTTTTATCTATTTTCGTTTTTCTTTTGTGTTTAAATGGGCTGACTGCTGGCTGGACTTGCCAATAGTGCTCATCTCATCAGCATAGACTGTAAATAAAGATGGACGACACGCCCCCGCTTACCCCCACTCTGCTGAAGTGAGACATGAGTTGCCATTTTGCGAGGGTGATGTCACTGAGAGCCTGCACCTGCGCAGTAGCGATATCCGTGTTTGGGGAGTTCCCGCCCAAACACCCGTGGTGCCATTGATTGGCTGTCACAGTTGTCAATCATGGCAGAAAAGCCCCTTTTTTGTATAATTTAATAACTGACTAATACTTATTATTAAAACAAACTCTTGAACAAACATCAGGGTGATGAGAACTACATTCAGTGACAGAAACCATCTTTGGGGAAAATTTATTTGGCGTGTACTTTGAGTTTTTAGTTTGGCCTATGTCCTATTCACTAACATGGAGGGGCAGGTCTTAGGACCTGTAGTCTATACTCATCAGTGTTGAAAGATTTTCTCATTCAGCAGGAGTCTCTGCATCTAGTCATATGATCAAATAGAGAGTTAAGACTGGACAACAGCATACCCACATTACCCACGTTACCACTGCATCTGTATCATAGACTGTAAATATAAATATACATATATATATATATGGAAATTATAGAATTTACAGGATAGATTTTAGAAATTAACTTCTTTGATTTTGTTAGGAAAACAAAACTCATGAGGTTAAAGTCATGAATTTTTTGCCAACTAATCCCTTCCAAATGTGACTTCCAAAAAAATTTCATTCTTGAAGCGATTTTATTTAATATTTATGTTGAAAAATTGGTGTGTTATTACATTTCTAGTCAAACATGTCAATGCCACTCAAAATTAATGCAGAGGGAACCTGCCGATGGATGTTTCCTTCTCATAAACATAAACACATGGCAGCTTGAGGTAACGGACATCTCTTTGCGTGATGTCATCTTATGTGAGTATGAACCTCATTATTGTTTCTTCTCACCTCTTAACCTTTTCCTGATCCTTTTCTCCCCTCCCTCACTCACAGACTGTTTCCGCCATCAGAAAGCTTCATGTCTGCCAAATGTGGAGGAGTTTACCCTGCTAGCAGCTGGATATTAACATATAGTGGTCAATTGTGATTGGTTGGATTCCACAGGGACTCACTGGCAGGCAACAAACACACACACACACACACACACACAAACCAAAATCTGCATAAATTAGCATTATCTTCCACATGTCTCAAACATGGCATTTTCTACATGTGTGTTTGCATGCACAGGCATGTGGGCAGTACAGAATGAGGCCATATATGAGGTCAGTGATGACTTTGTGAATGTGGTCTACGTCTCATATGATATAGTCTGACTGATTTACTGTATAAAATGCAACATACTGTGAGCAGAAGGTAACAGACATGCCATGGAAATTACTTTTTATACACAGCATACATTTACAAAACCAAAGCATGGAGGTTTCAGTCACTCACTTAAAAATGGAGCCCAGCTTGCAGGAAACATTCCCACAACATTGGCTAACTTTACCTACAATTTGCAACAATATTTTAAAGAAAACATTTTAATGGAATGTTCAAAAAATGTTTTGGGGATGTTGAGAGGTGACAGATTATAGAATGTTCCTTTATAAAATGTTCCCACAATGTTTCATGAGAACAAAGGAACAACATTTTCAAAGCAACATTCAGAAAATGTTTTCAGGATGTTTTTTAGGCCTGAGATTACACAACATTGTTATGAAATGTTCCGGTAATGTGAAAATAAAATAAAATAAAATAAAACTGCTGATGTTTATAGAGAATGTTACCTTAACTTTAAGAAAAACTTGTTGAAAACATTACTAAAACATGGCATGGTACCATTCTCAGAACTTTTGCTAGCTCTGAGTACACTTTACAGTAAACGGGTAATTTTGAACATAGCCTTTTTTTTAGCCCTCAAAAAGCCAAAAACATAAGGACAAAGGTGTAAAGAATGGATTGAACAGCCTATTGTTAGCTGCAAACATGAGCATGTTTAGCATTAGAGGAACCCTGCATTAGTTAAAGAGCAGTGCTGAAATCTTTCACTTAAAAGTATCAATACCACACTTACAAAATACAGTGTTACAAAAAAGTACTATATTTAGCTTATCAGTAGTATTATTGCAACATGTAGGCTACATTTCCTCTCTGAAGATCCCCTAAGTTCGATCTTATGAACAGGTTTCACTAAACCAAATTAGTATAAGTACATTTAGTTTACAGATATCTGTTGTTTATGTCACCAGGATTATCCACTTGTTATATAGGCTACTGTTTCCCAGGGTAATATGCACATAAAAACTTAAAATATATATAAAAACCAACAATAAAACAAAAAAATTATGACCCAGGCAGTTGTAATGCTTCAATAAACCAAGGATTGCGCCAAAATTGTCATTGATCCTTGGTTATTTGTCGCCATCTGCTGGAGAAAAGTTTTCTTTCTGTCTTGTGCTTTATATCACTTTCTTTAGACTTTAACAAAATGTTATTTTTCTGATGCAAAATTAGTAAGACTATAGGCATGGACTGGGAAATCTGTTTTTAAAAAAGTCATATTCTACAAAAACAAATTGCATTATAGAGTTAATCTGGACAAACTTTAGTATCAGTGTTAAATGTAAAGCTAAGTGTCAACATGAGAAAATCTCCTGAAAGAAAACGGACAAAGACAAAAATAACAAAAAAAAAAAAAACAGAGTCCTAAGAAACATGCCATATGCTGATTTTACCTAAAGCACAATAAGGATTATGTGTTCCCATCACGATTATCTGCCCAAAACACTGTTGGTGTATGAAATGAACAGCCTACAGTGGAGCTACAGTGCAACAGGACATAGACCAAGTTTGGGAACAGAATGAATGAAATCAATTCAAAAGTTAAACAAAGCATTTAAAAGTATGATTTAGTCTAAATCTTTAATGTGGAAAGCTTTCAAGGAACGTTAGCAGCTCCACAAAGACTGAATTTGTGTCACACTGTAATGCACTTAGTGGATATATTTCTCTGCTAAAATCCATCTAGGTGTGGCTGATTAAAGATCAAAGACATTTTTCATGTACTCATTTTTTTTCCCTCAAATTTTGGTTGCAAATATTTAAAGTCGGTGTTAGACAGCAATTCTCCTTCTCTAAGACAATGCTTCCACCTGACAGGTGTGTCTTATCAAGATGCTGATTAAACAGCATTGTTACTGCACAGTGTGTGTTGGGATGGTCACAGTAAAAGGTCAGTCAAAAATGTGCTGTTTGATCGCACAACACAATGACACAGATGTTGTAAGTTCTGAGGGAGTGTGCCATCTGCACGCTGACTGTTGCTCATAAACTCAGTGTTCATTTCACTGCCATGATTTCTTTCAAAAACAAAAAGAAGGCAATGAGCAACACAAGAAATGACCTAAAAATTTGCAAGACATTGGTTAAAAAAAAAGACAAAAAAAGAAAAGTACCTGAAATTAGTGAAAACAACAAAAAGAAAAGTAAGTTCAACAACAGGATGTGACCTGAAAAGGTGCTAAAATAAGATAATAAAAATAAATAAATATAGGATTATTGTTATTATTACTAATAATAATAAAAAATAATACAATTTCTGTAACCTAATTATAATATATAATTATATTGTTTTCTTGATATTCTTCCCTAATTATTTGATAATTTCCTCCTGATTCTCTTTCTGTCTTTTTTTGTACAGCTTATATTCAGGCCATTTTCCTGGCACCTTTTATGTTGTTTATGTTTTTGAAAGAAATCAAACCAATTTATTCAGGTTTCAAAGGTTTAAATGCTTATGAAAGGTGTCTGAACATGACACAAGAAAACTTAATTTTAAACAGGTATAAAAAAAAAAAAAAAAGGTGTTGGGTTTAAATTTTTGTTCCGTATATATTTGTGTGTGTTTGTGAGTTACATCATGGACACAAAATATGAACTAAAACAAAGGTTTTATTCGACACACAGTCTGTTAACATTACAACTGATATTGTTCTTTGGACGTGTGTATTTACAAAATTAATTAGATTACAACAGCAAGCTTGTGTCTTTCAGGGCTCCTAGGGGCCCACTGGTAGCTGCTATGCCTAATTGGGGGTCCAGCCTTGATTTTTTACAAAAAGTAATTCCTTCCCTTTAAAATTCTCTAAAGAGGAGACTGATCTATAGAGCATATAGACCTTCACTACATACAGTATCATTGATCATATTCAAACTTTTAGGAAAAATCACATCATCCTCCTCATTCACGACCGACCTGAGTGCTTCAAATGTACACAGAAGAGTCAGCAGTCAAATATTCGTCATCCTTCACACATGACATCATCTGGTCCAGGAGAGCTAGAAAAGCTTCACATGGAATCCACGTGCTTTGTGTCTCCTAGTGATGATGTCAGAGCTCGTCATGGCGCAGTGGCATCTGACTGGGCTGCACGAACACGCCCTCCATGGAGCGCCACCAGTTGTGCTGGTTGGGGGAGCTCATGCCATGCACCTCCCTCTGGCCGCGGATGGGGGGTCCATACTGCTCGCCAGTCACGCTCAGGAAGACGTCGGTGCCCACGTGTTTGAAGCGCACGGCCTCTTCGCGCTCCCAGTGGACGCCGTCGCACTGCACCATCCACACGTCCAAGTCGTCACCTTCGCCGTTCTCTCCAAAGGCGCTGACCTCCTGCAGGCGGTGACAATAAACCCAGATCAACAATAAACGTACCAACAAAAAAATGTGTGTATCCGAAGCCTGATGCATCTCCCTCTGTGTCAGTTTTGTCTAAAAACACACACAAAAACACACATACAACATATGTACAACGTCTAACAGTAGGCATGGGTACCACGGGCTGACCTGGTTATTAGACAGCGGTGAGCTGAAGTGGTGTGTGTGGAGGTTTCGACCCGTCTTCATGTGTGTGATGCGGATGGCCTGACCACACTTGATGGCCGCCCCACGCTGACAAGGACGGTTGGGCTTCCCACGAATCTGCCAATAACTGTTGGCATCATCTGCATTCTCCACTCCAGTTACAGACTGCTGTCCACTGCCTACACACACACGCACACGCACACACACACACACACACACACACACACACACACACACACACACACATATGGCATAAGTGACAGGTCCCACTGATCTCTTTTACATGTCAGACAGAAGGATTCCTAACCATAGCAGGTTCAGTTTCAGTTGAAAGTGATTTTGGTGTTTGGGTTAGTTTGATTTCACCAAATTCAGACATTTTTACAAACTAGCTGATCAAGGGGGCTTCAGTGGCTGAGTGGATAAAGCAGGCACTGTGTGAATAAAGGCAGTGTCCTTGCCATAGCGGCCTCAGGTTCAATTCCCACTCAAGGCCCTTTACTGCATGTCATCCCACTCTCTTTCCCCCTGTCACACTATTAATCTGTCCTATCTAATAAAGGCAAAAAAAAATAGCTGATCGAGGTTAGCTGTAGACCAGCGGCTCCCATTTTCAGCAAGGTTAAATTATTATTTTTGTCAATAGAGTCTGGCTTTGTAGAGGGCATAGATAAGTTTTATTTTCAGTTTGGTTTCCTGTCATAGGTCTGCCTGTTTGGAAAGTACAGAGCATCAACTGAATAAATTCATTGCATGAACTGTGGAAGTCAAGCCAAGTTAGTCAGGTTTTAAAATATTAAATGTGTGACAATTAATCAAACTACTTCGACCAACTGACTAACAGGAACCTAGTGATCAAGGGCTGTGTGGCAGTGACCGCTTCGCCCATTTGATGATCCAGCTTTATTGTAACACTGGAGTATTTCCTCCATTATTGCTGAATATAGAAATGTATATATAAGGGCATGTAAATGTTTTCTGACCAACAAAGCATGTGAAGATTCTTCCATAATTAGACAACAATTTTATTCTGCTAACAATGTCTTCAGAAGTATTAGAATGACATCTATGTAGCATGCAGTGCCACCCAAAGACTCTTGTGTCAGTCCTTGTTCAGTATTTGTATGCATGCAGGTGTCATGGATGTGGTGTCAAGTGTCATCTGCATTCAGACTCTTCCTGTATCACTTTCAGGCTCTCTGGATGAATAACTGCATGCTTCTCTTATCACCACCTTCACCACCAGTGGGCTTTACTTTGGAGAGTTTGACCGGAAGCCAGGTGGTTTAGGCTTCATTTTGGTGGCTTATTTAAAATAATAAAATTTAGAAAAAAAAAAAATATAAAGAAAAAACACAAAAATTAAAAATGTTTTTGATGCTCCAGAAAAAAAAGGCTGTGGTAGCAGGCATATCGGCGAGCTGACACATTTTATTGTCTGGACTCAAATATTAACTGTTTGCTAAGCTGCCATCCATATGCTGCCATCGTGTGTAAAACATACTGCCAAACTACATTGACAAAAATGAGAATTTTATATCTTTCTGCTGAGCGGGCAAAAGCAAAACCCTCTAAGAGACTATTTAACATATTTTACAAATGATTGGCGCTTCTCATTGAATTCGGCGTGGGATTAAGTTTGCAAAGAATGACTATTTCGATTCAGTTCAAGATGTATAATTTGTTCACCTGTTCTCATGTTATTCCTACATATGAAGACAGCGGTGGGCGGCGGTCCTAAGTGGGCATCATATATACAAGCTGATATTTTTCAAAAATAAAGGGCTGTTTGCTAAATCTTCTAAATGCCGAATCTAGCATAGAGTCAGATTCTAACAGGCCTAGCGTTTGTTGTGTATTTCAGTTTATGGATGTTTGCAGGTGAGTAAGGTAACTATAAATTGTCATTTTTTTGAATGAAATCTGGCACACCGTATTCTACCAACAATTCCGCACCTAGAAAGACGCATACAAAGCATATCTGTCGCCTCGGGTGTAAATGTGAATGTTTCTGGATGTGAGCTCAAATATATGAGCTATCAGAGTGGGTTTACCTGAGCCGTATTTGACATCATGGGAGTGCAGCCGGACGTTGTGTCTGGTGTTGAGCAGTTTGACCAGAGAGCCGCAGGTGACATAGTTGAGCTCCGACTCTCTCCCCTCACTGTTTGTCCACAGCAGTACAAACAGCAGAGATTTGACTAAAGCGTTTAAAGTGTGAATTACCTCCATCTTTGTGTCTCTGTTGTCTGACAGTGACGGCACGTTCAGTCACTTTCAAACGTTACTGCTGATGTTAACCAATCACAGCTTGACAAGTCCTAAAATACGGAAGTAAATGTCAACATGTGATTGGTTAAAGGGGGCTCTCTGAAAAAGCGTTGTTTCGGCCCCGGATGGGCGTGGTTTAGCAGGACTTATTAAGCAGTGCACTACCCTTTAATATCCTACATCAAATACATCCATGTAATACATCTGTGGTTTCCCCGATAGACTGTACATAAAGATTTATTTACAGTCTGTGGTTTCCCCCTTGACCCCTTAAATCTGGCTGTATACAGACTTCACCATAATACATCTATGGTTTCCCTCGGTGGAGGGTGAGTTACGTTACTTTTAAGCAAATTTAATAGGTTGCTACTTTTAATTTTCACTTTACTTAACTTTTCACTTCACTTAATTACTTTTTGTTTTTCTTTTTATTTTATGTTACTGTCATAACATGTGTCCCATATCATGTGCCATTAAAATATTTAATAGTATAGAATTTAAGCAGCTAGCTAACATTATCTAACTGTTAAGCTAATTTTACACCAACAAGTTCTCTTTGGACACAAGTCTAAACACTCCATATGGAGCACTTGGTTATTGACTGGTTTTCAAAAAGTACACTGTTTTCCTCAGAAATGTATTGTGGTAAAGTAGCAGAAAATAGAAATACTCAATTAAGTACAAATACTTTAAATTCATACCAAGTACAGTGCTTGAGTAAATGTACTTTGTTACTTTCCACAGCTACACTTAATAAAAGCTGTACAATAACCTGTGTGCACCTTTGTCTGAGTGCAGATGAAAAGTTCAGAATTATTTTGGTTTGATGATAATGATGTCTTCTTCTGAAAATTTGGATCTACATATCAGATCTACATCACTAGGAAAATATTGTAGGCCTGATAGATGATCATTTCATAAGATATGTGGG
The DNA here is from genome assembly GCF_008729295.1 of Plectropomus leopardus. Classification (NCBI taxonomy): domain Eukaryota; kingdom Metazoa; phylum Chordata; class Actinopteri; order Perciformes; family Serranidae; genus Plectropomus; species Plectropomus leopardus. The sequence goes on along the minus strand of NC_056468.1, from coordinate 3,847,651 downwards.
AATAGTTAAAATTGCTTTTGCTTGTATAGCACTAGGCTATTTGTTGGTCACTTGCTTGGTGCAATGTTGTCATGTCCCTCATAGAAGAAAAAGAAAAAGAAAAAACTCATAAAATTGTTTAAAAATAATAATAAATCTGGTAATAACTGCTCTGTGAAGCGGTTCAGAAACTTTCTGTCATGACCCAGTTTGAAAAGTCAGTTATTATTAGCAATTTTTTTGCATCAATCTCATAAGATAATCAGTTTGTTGTACTAAAAAAGTATAAAATGCAAGTCTTCCAAGGCACACTGTAGGATTTGTGTGAAAAAAAATCAATACCTTTATTTCACATGGCAATTTCATATGAATTATATCTAAATCTTTATATACAGTCTGTGGTTGTGACGCACAGGTCTTCATCAGGGTCATTGTCTGCTGTGATTACAGACCTTTTTGTAGATGGAAATGTAATGTATAAATATACGTTTATACTGCATATAAAGCAATAACACCAATTTAATAAAAGAATGCGTTTGTAACAACGGGAGTTGGGAAGTCGGACGTGAGAAGAGACAGTGAACGCACCGTGAGGCAGGTCCGACTGGCCAGGTGAGTTTCACCGCGACTGGGATCTGAGATCAGTTCTCTTTTGCGATAATTGACCTCGGCTATCAGGTAGTTCACAGTGAGATCTGACCTGAGATCAGTGTGAGAGTGGAGGACAAAGGGAGGCTGACACACAGGATGTTGTTACCTGCTTCACAGAAAGAATAAGACGGAGAATTACCAACAGGTAAGTTAGCCTCTAAATGGCGATTTTTGTTTCATTTTCGCTTTTCATGACAGAAAAATTCGTTGTAACGTGTTAAACAGACGAACGACGTGGTTTGTCTTTGCTAACATTGAATGTGCAGACTAAATGTCGTTGTTAATGAACTCAAATATAACACATCAGACCACCGACCAGATATGAGCTAGTCCCAGGCACCTGTAGCATATGCTAACAGTCTGATTATCATTAGGCTAATTACTAAAAGCTTTGGTTTGCGAGCTTATATTCTACTTGTGGGTCCTTTAAGTCTCATTGTGGGAAAGACTCCTGATCACTTCAGCTAAGAGTCATTTCTCCTTATTAGATTGTTTCATTTTGAAGGATTTTTAGGCCTAAAGGGGCTAAATATGTGTATTTAAATAGTACATTTAAAAATAGAATTGAAAGTAAAAAAAAAAAAATAATAAAATAATTTTGTTGAGCAAAAATCTATTTTTAACCCTAATATCCTACTTGTGGCTCCTCAAAGCCTCATGGTAGGCTAGGCATGACTCCTCATCAGTTCAACTAGACAGTAATTTGTCCTGCTCAGATTGTTCCATTTTTTTTATTTATTTATTTATTTATTTTGCCTAAAAGAGCTAACTAAATACCACATATAATATTATAGTAAAATAAAACTTAAAAAACAAAACAAACAGTCAAACAAAAACAACAGAGAGAAATGCTAAAATAAGTTGTTTTTTTTTTTTACAAAAATATATTTTTATTTTATCCTAATATCCTTTTTGCTGCTCCTTAAAGGCAGGTTGGCACAACTCATCAGTTCAACTAAAGAGTAATTTTTTCAATGTCACATTGTTTCATTTTTCATGATTTTTTGGACCCGAAAGGGCTAGCTAAATATTTTATATAATATTTAGTTAGTAAAATTAAAATAAAAGTAAAAAACAAAGCAAAACAAACAAATAAAAACAACAGAAAGACACAAAACTGGAATTTTTAAAAATAAAATTATATTTTTATCACAATGTCCTACTTGGGGCTCCTCAAAGCCTCATTGTAGAAAAAAAAAAGAGTCATTTTTCCTGCTCAGATTGTTTCACTTTTAATGTTTTTAGATCTAAAGGAGCTTGATACGTAGTATTTAAATTGTAAAATTAAAAGTCAAAAAATCAAAAGAAAAAAAATCAGAAAAAAATACAAGAATTTTGTTTAACAGAAATATATATTTTTTTGAATTCTTATCACTGTATTATTGTGATTTAGATTTATTGTGGGAAGCACTGAACTAACCTCCAGACTAATCCTCACCCTCTTTCCATATGGTCCTCCATGTTAACCTACAGCATACAAGATGTTTTAAAATGTGGTTTGATTAACCAAAACAGCTATCTTTTTCAGGAGACAGGGGCCCTTAAAGTTGACCTCCCACTCCACCTATTGTCTTTAAAAATGAAAATATAAGTGTGATTATCTGATCAAACGATAGCGAACAAACAAGGTTATCTATAATGTCAGTGCTTTTGGTCCAAAATAAATTAATCAAATAAGTTGATTTTTGTCCTTAAATCATAATTTGTGAGGGAAAATGTAAACTCAGAGTGTTTTTAAATTTTTACTATGTTATAATGTAGATATGTCTTTTTCTACTAAGTCTCTGTTGTCTTCCCACTGTTACATTGTTGCCTATAAGAGTAAAAAATGAGTACATGACACAGTTTCTCAAAGTCAAACCGTCACACACCCAGCCTACAGTACACTGTCAAACATTTAAGGTTTACTTTGCAGCAGCAGACAGTGTGAATGTGTCATTGTGGCTGACAGACACACAACCTCAGGAAGAGCGGTAGAGGATGGTGAGGGATCCCTCTTCCAGGACAGACAGATGTGCAATAGATGTCGTAAATAACAAATGAAATACAATCATGGCAAAAAAGGAAAGCGAAAGAGAGAGGGGGAGAGAGGCTCGGCAATAATAGAAACAGTGAGATCTCAGCAGTGACAATGGCAGAAATGTCATCATAACTAATAGAGATTATGTCCAAAGCTCTGAAAAATAAGCTGAACTAAGCTGTAATTATCATCTAAACCCACTGTAGGTCCATCTGTTGACAGTCGAAGTTTTAATCAGCTGTGTTTCTCTCTGCAGCGAGCATAGAGTCCAGGTCCAGATGTCTTCAGGAGTTGGTTCTGCCGCCAGGTTCGACCGGGTGCGGGAGGTCCCACACTATGATCAGGTCCCTTTGGGCTCCTCCTGGCGTGACTCTGATTTTCCTCCTCCCCCGTCGTCCTTACATGGGACACTGCCTGCCCTGAGCTTAGACCCCCTTCCCCCTCCCCCTCTGCCTGAACAGCCAGCTGTGGGACCCGAATCCTATTACCCCCCCAGCGATGGCGAACCGATGGACCCAGACAGTGAGGTCATGGACATTAAGCCAGTCCACCGCTTCATCCCCGACTCTGTCAAGAACTTCTTCCGTGGCAGTAATCGCAGCAATAAGATCGATGAATGCCACACCACGGCAGGAGTCCCCTGCTCACCCCCCCACTCTGCCCCTCCGTCTCCGTCTCTTCCAGGGTCCTATCGGGACCCGTACGGTGGCTCCGGGGGCAGCTACACCTCTCAGAAGGAGCGAGACGGGCTGCTGTTGGGCGCAGAGGCACTTGACTCGGCATCTGCAGTGCCCACCACTCTCTCAGCTCTGACCTACCATGAGCGGGTGGAGGAGTACCACCAGCGCTACGCCTACATGAAGTCCTGGGCCGGCCTGCTGAGGATCCTGGGCTGCGTTCAGCTGCTGCTGGGCGGTGCTGTGTTCGCCTGCGTCTGCGCTTACGTTCATAAGGACAACGAGTGGTTCAACATGTACGGATACTCCCAGCCGCAGCTGTTTGGGGGGCTCGGTGGAGGTGCTGGTGCGTATGGATATGGGGGCGGGTACTACACGGGCCCCAAGACGCCTTTTATCCTGGTGGTGGCAGGCCTTGCGTGGATTGTGACTGTTATTCTCGTAGTTATTGGGATGACTTTATACTACAGAGCCATCCTTCTAGACTCGTCCTGGTGGCCCCTCACAGAGTGCTCCATCAACCTGGTCCTGGCTGTGCTCTATTTAGCAGCAGGCATAGTGTACGTGAGGGACACCACTCGAGGAGGGCTGTGCAACATGCCCGTCTTCAATAACGGGATAAACGGGGCGTTTTGTCGGACCGAGGCCGGCCAGACTGCGGCCATCGTCTTCCTCTTCATCAACATGGTGCTCTACTTCATCAGCGCAGGAGTGTGTCTGAAGCTGTGGAGGCACGAAGCAGCCAGGATGAGGAAGGAGGGGCTGGCACAAGAGGTCTGGAGCACACATGCATGCACGCACATGCACACGCACACATTCACACATACACTTGTATTTATATTCTTCTTCTTTTTGTGAATCACTTTATTTTTATTGTGAATTAGAAAAATATTTGGGGGGCAGATCTCAAAAACAGGGGAAGAGGGCAATGAGCAACTGAAAAAGAAATGACACAAAAAAGAAGGACACCATGCACCAAAATGCCTTTTTCTAACCCTGAAAGAGAGGTTTACCTGGAGCACAGACAGTCCAGCGTAACTGTCTCATCTGCAGTTTAGTTGAAATGTATTTTACTAAACAGAAAAAGGTGTTCACACACTCTCACTAGGAGAAAACCTTGAAACACTTAGTTTGCGCACATATAATGACTCACTCCCCATCTCTCCTCAGATGAAAACAATTGGATCATCAGTCCCTCTGTCCATAGTAAGTATCAAAGATTGCTTTTTTTGAATGTTCTTGCAGACACTAACTTCATGACGTGAACTCATGACTCTGCTTACCTCCTGCAGCTCGGTGCGGGCTCCAGGACCTCAGAGCAGACTCCTCCCCCCACCATCCAGCCAGACATCATGGACGCTGCTAACAGCTCCGAAGCTGCTCCTCTGAGGGCGATGGAGCCAGAGATCCTAAGAGGTCACATACCAGCAGGGCACATCCCCAAACCTGTCGTTATAGCAGACTATGTGGCGTGAGTATTGGCTTTTCTTTCTCATTAATATTTTATGGAACTTTTTCTGAAAATTTCACTTATGGTCATCAAATTAAATTTCGCGTGCACATATGTATATATAACAAAAACAATCAGTAAATATAATAATAATTATGATGATATTTATAATACTAATAAAATGCATTAAAAATGCATATGTAATTAAAGAAATAAACAAATAAAATAAAATAAGGTCAGTGTATCATCCATTTATTCAATTATTCACTTCCATCTGGAAAAAAACAAAAAAACGAGTGAGAATTCCATTTATTTTTCATCTGTATAAACCAAATATAGAAAAAAACTTTGTTTTCTCGTTATCTGCTTGAATCGAGGTGATATTGTCTTAAGGAACACCTGCTCGGACACTGACACACTTCTCACACTCAGATTTGGTTTGAATGTGGACAGCAGCCTGAGAAAATGTGTCGTCTCCTGTCCTGTTTGCACAGGAAGTATCCCAGCATCCACTCGGAGGAGGAGAGGGACCAGTACAAGGCTGTGTTCAATGACCAGTACGCCGAGTACAAGGAGCTGCACGCTGAGGTACAAGCCATGGCCAAGAAGTTTGAAGAGATGGACGAGCTGATGCATAACCTTCCCGCCCGACCCTCCAGCCAAATGGTACAAGAACCCTCACTCCTCTCCACACACATACGCATGCACCACGGCTGAAAAATGAAGCCCAAAGCAGAGGTGCCAAAAACTGCAGTTCTTCTAATGGCCACTTGAAGCTGGCTCCAAATCAGAGTCAATCCCCATAGATGCCCAAGTTAAAATGTCCAACTTTACAGCAGAAATAAACATATTTGCAGCGTGCGCCTGGTACAAAAGCAGTTTTGATCACTATAGCTAATTTCTCCCGTTCATAACAACTGTATGAGGGAGGAATTTTTATACAACTCACCAGTTTACATTTTCTGGCAGCTTTATGTTATGCACATTTAGGGGTGTGACCACTTTGGTTGACGGGTGGGTACAGTCCTTTTGCAAGTCACTACCACAACATTCACAGCCACAGCTGTTGCTATTATGTTTTTTTTTCAGTTCATAATAAAAATATTTTTTATTGGGTTTTTAATATATATAAACATACCGATACAAAAAACTATGTATAAAACAGTGCAATACACTCAATACACACCCTTAGGCCTACATGCACAAGATGCAGGATAAACAAATGTTGAAAATAAAACCAAAATAAAATTAAATTAAATTTAAGTAAGATTGCATTTTCATTTAAAGTGTAGAAGGTCTCCCAACATTTAATAGTCATGGCTGCCATGATTTTCTGAAACCTCTCAATTGCTTCATCAATAGTGTATCTAAATTCAATTTTGAGGTGCATCATTATTTCCTCCATCCAATGCTTATGTGAAGGTGGCGGATTCTTTTTTCCAACCGAGCAGAATAGAGTGCAAGGAGTGTGGAGAAGGCCACCGCTGAATCCTTTCACTTGATGAAAATAACTTGCAGTGTTTTGGTCATCTAAAAATATCTTTTTCAGCATTTGTTTGTACTAAAAGACCCTCTTTGGAGTTGGATGTTTAGTTTTTCTAACAAGTGCACATAGTTTTAATGCTTTAAAGCCTATTTTTTTTCACAAGCAAAAATTAGCATTATTATTATCACAGTTATCCATAGCTGTAAATGCATGGTGCTAATAGAGCCAGCAGCTAGCGTAAGGGTTAGCTCCACCCTCTCATGCAAATATAAAACTCGAGATAATGATGATGATGATGATGATGATAGCCAAATGTCAAACTCGAGACTTCAAAAAGGGAGTCAATAAACCAGTGGGTGATGTCACTGTGGCTACGTCCGTTATTTGACACAGTCTATGGCACACACACATATTTGAATACACACTGTGTAACTGTGTCCAGTAACACTGTAATCTTGTTTCAGGAGAAGGAGCGGATCAACAGCATATTGATGGAATATCAAAGGAAGAAAGCTGTAAGTATACATTATAAAATGTCGTTTATGATCCATCTACTGTCACTGACCGAAAGGCTGTTTCTGTGCCAGAGAGTTCAAGCTCTGGTTAACGTCTCAGAGGGATAAGTCAGTTTCTATAAACCTTTGATATCTCTTGATACACCTCCGCAACAAGAAAATCTGTTAACAAAAATATTCCCCCTCTGTCCTTCTAAGAAAAAAAAACTCTTTCCACTGATTTTAGGATCTCTGATGTTTATCAGGAGTAAATGTATATGAATCTGATCTCATAGAAAAAGTGCTCCTCCCATCTGTGGCTCATAATCATCAGAGTTTTTATTCAGTATCAAAGTAAAACAGCTGTCTATGCGGCGCAAATAAAAGTGCTTGAGGCCAAAGCAGCAGAACTTTTCATCACGCAGATGTGCCAATATCTGAACAAATACATACTATAAGCTAAAAGCAAGAGTTGTGGATTGTGAAAGACATCACAAAGGTGTTCTTTTGAGCTCATGATCCGATATGAAGGCCCGGCGCTTTGAAAATATTGTGCAACTTGATGGTTTAATGACGAGCTGGAGTTAGGGACCATCTCAAAAGAACATGTTAGTTTACAAAGAGAACTTTTCAAAATAAATAGCTTTCTTCTTTAAGGCTATTTTTTTTGCTTAAACCACTGAATTCAACAGGCTTATATTTGGGACAGGCGTCTTTATGTGACAGGCTTTTAATTCCCTTCACACAAAACTGTTGCTCAGCAAAGATGGGAATTCAGTCAAATTGTTCATGTAAATCTCTTTTTTGCATCTCTTGTGTTTACTGTGGCAGTAGTACAGTTTTCTTTGGGGCTCATGGTTCAGTAAAATGATTTAAATGATTGAATTGTAGAGAATCTTACCGAGCTAACACTGTGAGTATCAAGCCATAGTGACAAAAGTTTAAACATTTTTATTTGTGTTATCTAAGCAGCTATCTAAAAAGACTAACAGCCTGGTTTTAAACATCTAAAGAGCTTCTATAAAAAAAATGCACAGTATGATAACAGGGCCTCTAACTGAGATGGGCTTGTATTTGTCAAAATGCGTAGCCACGCCGGGCTAGTAAAAAGGACAGGGCAACTAATTGGGACAAGGTTTGTATTTTTTTACAAAATAAAAGTTTCACGGTATTTCAAATTATTTTGTTAAAAGCTTTCTTTTGCTTTTATCAGAGACTTCAGCCAACTTGTATTTAGTTTTACTTTTTGTTTTGAGTGAGCTGCTAAACTCATCTATTACAGATGGAATGGTGAGTATAATAGCAGTAAATTCAATCCAATACAAAGAACGTAGTCCAAATGATGTCCATCAACTTCTTCTGTAAATCTAAATACAGATTTGGATACAGATATTCTTAATAAATGGCTACAGATAGTTGTCTGTTACAGTCTGAGTTGTATAAAGTAAAGTTTGGGCGCACACACAGCAGGCAGGATTTGTCAGGGATTCTATAGAGTTGGGGCAGGGAGCTAGCAGAGCATGAGAAGCAAAGGAAAATTATCTCAAGTTATTATTTTATTATAATGTCTACAGTTATTTATTTTTATCTTTTTTTTATTTATAATTTAAAGTTTACCACTGCAACATGTCTTTAGGTCATTATCATATCACATGTACAGTTATCTATGGTACTCTATTATTGCCATTCAATTTTTATAGCTATCTTTGAACTTTTTTATGTTTACTGTTATTTTTTTTTTTTAATTTAATTAATTTTTTTTTGTTGCACGTCATTGTTTTTATATCATTTTTGCTATTTATAGTTTTTTTTTTTTTATCATACTACTCTGCATGCCTTACCATTGCCAAAAGGCAAAACTTGCATTATTACTGACATGAGATGGACCAGAACGACTTTGTCCAACATTTTTACATTTGTGTAATAATACCAAGGTGTAAGGTGTTTCATAACTAATAATGAGCTTTGTTGTTCTTGCAAGTCATGATGACATGTACACTGTTGGATGATGTCATGATCACTTTGTCATTCTCTCAAGTTTTTAGAGTGACAGTAGAAGCTCATTTCTGTCCCAGTTGCATCAGTGAATCACACTTTGAGAATGTAACCGTGTCATCATCAGCCTACAGAAACCTTTGGTTGTTTATTATTATGAGAAGGAAAAGTAGAATTAATCACAGTTGAGATATTGCAATTTTTAAATTCATTTTATAGTACTAAATCAGTGGAATGTCCTTTTTGTAATTGGTACAAACAATGAGTCCTGTGTTTTTGACATCATACATACAGTTTGACCTATTGCACATACATTTTGTGTTTTTTATATGCTTTTATTTAATATGCTTATATTGCTTCTATATTTTTATCATATGTCTTATTCTGTTTAAATTTACTATTTTTATTCTTCCTTTATGTTAATTGTTCTGCACCAAAACAACAAGTCAAATTCCTTGTATATGTAAATGTACTTGGCAATGAAACCTGATACTGATTCTGATATATGAGGAAAAAGTTAACGCCTGCACACGTACTCCATGCCACACAAGTTTATTCAAGACAACATTTCCATCCTGCTTGGTCCTTCGTTAGGTCAAACACCTATATTTATACATAATGCACACCAGTTCACTGCCAAGCTCTGTGGTGGCAGGTGTTGTTAACCAATTGAACCACTCAGGGTGGTAAAACAATTGACAATCAACAATTCAATAAACCGCAGAGAAAATACATAGAACAAATACATAGGAAAAGAAAAAAACAGTGATGTCTTAGTACAAAACATCAAATAACATTATATCAAGATTCTTTATATCAAAATACTCTATGTTAAAATCCATCATCAGTCTACATCACCTATGTTCAAAGTTGTATGAAATTAAGATTAAGACAAATTCCAATGAAGGAATAAAGGTCAAATTCCAGACTTTGACATGGCTCCTACATGGCTTTCTGTAATATAAATAAGTTTCCACTTTTACCTCAAATGTCCTTCCTTTCTGTTTTTTTTATGTTTGTCTGTTTTGAAAATATTCAAAGACGTTATCAAGTATTGTATTGTATGGCATTTTTTACTCTTGTGTAGTCTGTCGTAACCCACCAGTGAAATTTCTAGATAGACTTCCGCTAATGTATCCTTGACTTTATATGACTTTAAAACAATGCAAAACATGTCTTTGTAATTTACATCTGTTTTTCTTTCCAGGACCCAACGTATTTGGAAAAGAGGGAGAGGTGTGAGTACCTAAAGAACAAGCTCTCTCATATCAAACAGAAGATTCACGAGTACAACAAGCTCATGGAATAAAACAACAGCAACCAAACACTCTAAACAACTCGCCTGGAATTCATGTGGAGTCTGCAACTGTAGAAGAAAATGTGCTCAGAGAACAGAGGAGTGGGACCGAGGTGGGAACTGAACTGTTGTTGATCCCGTTGTTGATCATGTGGACCTGCCATCACTGTTGTTAGCAATGTCATCATGACAAGCAGAAAATACTTCTATCAGATTGAAACATCATCAGTGGGAATCGGTAGAAGTGTTCCTATAGATAACAGTAAGAGGGTGAGAGGGAAGCTTCATCAAAACCGTGGAGATCTGGAGTGGATCAGGTGTAACCTAATAAATGATAGGGTCTTTATTATATATATACGTCCACAGCAAGCCTTACCCACTCTTCATTCCCAGGTCATCATACACTGACCCTTTGTCATGGCCCTCTGGGTCTCATAATGACGCACAGGGCACCCTTTAATGAAAGGTTTTTTTAAAGGTTTTTGGGGCATTTAGCCTTTATTTGACAGGACAGAATGCAAGTGTGAAGGGGAATGACATGCAGCAAAAGGCCACGAACCAGAAGCAAACTCACGGCTGCTGCCAGCTGCAATGACATTACCTTTGTACATAGGGCGCCCACTCTATCCACTGAGCTACTGGATGCCCCCAAAACTACTTGGTTAAGTTTAGAAAAAGATCATGTTTGGATTAAAGTAAGTATGTTCGTTATGTAACTTGAGTGCACAATAACTATATATGGAAATTATGTAGCGTTATGTTATAACAAAGGTGACTTTTGGTTTCACATGGGACACTGGGTGAAAGTTTTATTTAGTTTGGGCAGTCCGCCTTCCCTACCTGTCACCAGGGCTGGGCGGTATGGCCTTGAAATAATCTCCTCAAAAGCTTCATAAATGCTGGACCTGACAACAAACTCATATGTCATGATATGACGAAATATGTAGATATTGTGATAATATTTCAGGGATGACTCTTTGTACTTGGAAATATTAACACAATGAGATTTTTGATTATTTTATTATAAATGTGGATTTAATGACTTAAGTGGTTAAATGCAAGTAGTAGAACAGATAGAACAGTCTGATGTCATTTTCTAAACTTATCACTTTACTAAACTGCAGCCTTTAAAATTAGGAAAAGACAACACTTGTTTCATATAATGGTATGACGATATCCAAAATCTCAGACAGTATGTGGTCTCATATCACGGTATGTTTTGTGTGTATTGCCTAGCCCTACCTGCCACCCGGCGCAGACTCTCTCGCTCTTTATACCACATCATTTGTTCTTAGTGTCGAGTATTGCTGAGGGTTTACGCTGGAGTTAGCTGAAAAAACAGCTCATCTCATAAAGAAGCAAAAGGACGCCTATGGCATCTCCGTCTGATGCTGAGGGGCGTGACAAAGCGTTGACAACCCAGAGATGAGCACTGGCCGACGTGCCTTGATGCAGATCAAAATTTTTTAGGAACATTTTGGGAAATATACTTTGTTTTAATGTTTTACCTGGAGATAGTATCAGTGTCATCGCCTTGTCCAGTCTGTTATGTGTTTAGCCGAGCTTAGTTAGAACAAAATCAGGAAGCAATGGGAAACAGCTAGCCTAGCTTCATCAGTAGAGACATTTTTATACACCTCATTAGATGCTTGTGTTTATTGTCAGCTGCAATGAAATAATGATTTTTTTTCAGTTGACAATGAAAAACATTTTGTAAAATTTGTGGCTGTTTCTTGGGTCTCACAACTGGCTAGCAGGACAATAGTTTAATCAAATAACAAGATAATGCAAATAAGGCTCACTCAATATTAATGATGGCTGTATGATTAGAGTGCTAGCACTGCAGTAGATGGTATCAGAATAGGTCTATTGTGGTTAATTTAAGATGTTATTTTAGGATATAGTTTTTTGTGCTTCGTGTGTCAGACTATGGAGGTTTGCTGCCCACTCAGTGCTGCCGTTATTGTTTTATACATTGCATTTCTCCTGTCCTGTAGTCTTCTCTCATTCTGCAAAGTACAATGTGAACATTATGAAAAGCTTAAATATATAAACCGTCTCTTTTTTACTGAAATCACAATGTGGAATATCACATGTGGATGTTTTTAATTAGTTTTAGTAAGCCCTTTTGTAAACTTACCTATTTGTACATTGATGTCTAATTGTGTATATAATCATTTTGTATCATATTTAGAAAGTTCTACCACTTTATGCCAATGAAGCACCTTTTTATAAACATATAGTGTTTCTTTTTTGACTTTAAACATGAAGCTATTGCCATGTGTGACTTCTTTTACATCTACCCTTCACTGTTTCAGTCTAACAGCTGCTCCAGCTCAGGTAGTCCAGGGCAGTGGGAATAACTAAGAGGAGCCAGTGAAGTTAAACTGCTATAAAAACAGCACAATCAGAAAAAAATGTTATATTTTTATTATTTTCATTTTTATTGATTTATGGTCAGTCCCTTTTTTTTTTAAAAAAAAAAAAAAGATAGAAAAAAAGGAAAAAAGAAAATTAACTGTAAAAAGTGATTAAAATTATATTCATTTTGTATCTTTTTTTTCCTTTATTTTTTTTCCTTAGACATTTTCCCCTCCCTATTCAAGAGCTTTTCTAAATCTACTAATTTCTTGCAGTATATAGAACATTTCTTACCAATTTGGTTATTGCTTTTTTTCTTAGGTTTTTGAAAAAAATGTTATCAAGTTGTTCAGGGCTCAAAGGTTTAAATACTTGTGAAAAGTTGCTGAAAGCAGCAGAAAAATGACGTCACTCCAGATTTCAAAGGTTTTAAAAACTGGGGCCATAATTTTGTTTCTCTATCAAAATGTTGAGGCATTATGTTGTTAAATAGATCACAATAATTATCTATTATGCTTAGAATACTTAGTTGTTATTAGCAGGAGGCTTTCTTTGTCTAATGATCTAATGAAAATGTTAATTCGGGGTCTTTGAGTGTCCTTTTAATCCACAATGAACTGGCCTGGAAACAAAACTCCTTTTCTAGCCTAATGCCAGTGAACACCTCAGTGGCTTTCCTAAGACGGCAGCTATTGTGGTTTGGCGTATACAGCCTGGAGGACTGGTTTTGAGTAACTGAGGTGTATTTTTTAAACTGTTTTCAGGTGTCAGGTTTTGCAGCTCTGGAGGCGTTTCCTGTTGATGTTGCTCAGCAGAAAGGCTGGAAGAAACAGACAGCCTTTCTGCCTCAGGTCACATTAGATTTTTATGTAGATGTTTTTTTGACTGAGCAAATAAGACTTCTATTTATCTGTCACACTCATCTTCAACATTTAACAAATTGAAGTTATTTTGTATAATAATTCCTAAAAAAAATGTTTTAACAGTTGAAAAAATGACTGTAGGCTACAGTTCTGTAGGCCTATAATTATTTTTAAAATAGAAAGTATGAAGTTGGTACTTAAAAAAAACTGGATGTATGGAAATATATTTAGACACTGATCATCTAAACTGATCATTAATTAATGTTTTGGTCAAAGCACATAATTTAATATAAATTACATTTTTTTCCAAAAATAAAAAAGGGTGTGGAGTAAACGGGGAGCTGCTGGGGGAGAGAGAGGACAGGTTAGTCCTGTATGACCTGAGGAAGGGAGGAGCCCACGTGATGAACACACACCTGTGGGCGCGTGCCTTTGTACCCGCGCAGTGTATAGTACGCATGCGGCCGCGCGCGCACCCATTGTGTTGTTTGCGCTCGTCACTGCAGTCTTCATCAGGATCAGACGGTTCATTATTAAAGGTGGGTCAATTTAAAGCTTAAAACCGAATTTTGTGTGTGAGTGTAATATCAGACAAATTAACTCCACCATTTCGATTATTTAGTCTCTGTTTAAGCTTTTTAAGTCGTTTGAGAGAGAGAATTGCCTCCGTGAGAAAATATCTGATACAGTTACGCCATTGTAAGAGAGGCCCAAATTTAGCCAGGAATTAGGTTATTTGTGTCTGCGTTTGTTAAGCAATTAGCTACATTTGGTTTTCCTTAAATGGCGAATTTCTTTATCCTATTCTCACTTTTACTTTTACAACAGCATAAAACGATTGTTGTGCTTATTTTAACCCTTTTGAAAGCTGAGCCGAAAATACCTAAAATTAATTTTAAAAAAAAGAAAGATTACTAGAAAAATATCTACAAAATACGGAGAAAGTTTCGAGAACTATGTAGAATTTAGTATTTATTTTTAAAATTATTTCAGAGAAAAAAAATAATAAAATGTTAAATAAATATATATTTTTAGTTTTTTTTAGCACCTTTTTAAAAAGACATTTTCTTTTGTTATTTTTTCTGGGTTTTCTTACTTTTTGTGTGTGTTTATTTTCAGGAAATCTTCTTTTAATGTGTTTCTAATATTTTTTGCCCAATTTTGGGCCATGTCTTGTTAAGTGATCGTTGTCCTCTCATCATAAAAGAAATCAAACCAATCTGCTCAGATTTCAAAATGTTAAACATGAATATTTAAAAAATATTTTATATAAATTAGTCTGTTTTGCTGTTGTGTGACTCTGTTTTGTAACTTTGAAATGATTTGAAAAGTAACTGGCAGCTAACAGGACTGAACAGTAGGCTCTATAGCCTAGTTTCACTCTGAAACCAGCTTACCCAGCTCTGTTTGACTTCTCAGACAGTGTCAGCTTGTGTCAGTGTGTCTCCACCCACTTACTGCTGCTTTGTTTCACCACAAACAATCCTCACATCCAAGCAGTAGGCTTGTCTCTTCCCTCAGTCAAATAGCTGAACAGCAGCTCACTACTTAGGGTCAATATTTGAAGATTTGTTTTGGATTACGACAGCCATCCATCATACTCTAGCCTGTATAAAATTCTTGACTAGTCTACTTCGCACACAATAGTAAATACTACAACACTTAAACATCTACACATAAATACCAGGTTAATACAAGCACAATGCATCGCCTTTTGGTTCATTCATATCAGTAGGGCTGCATTTGGAGCCTCCATACTTGTTTGTACCAACAGAAATGTGTCCTTAACAGAGTATTTAAAACTGTCATTAAGGTGATCAATAACAGTCAATTGAACAGTCTACAGCTCCTATTCAGTTTTCCTTATTTTTTATTTATTTTTATTCATTTAGTTATTTATTTTGTCTTTTGTATGTAGGCTATTATTATTGTCTTTATTATTATCATTATTACCATAACTATTGTTATTATTTTACTTTCTATCACACCTGTTTTGAAAACAGAAAAAAATGTGGTAATGTAAAAGAAAAATGTGGAAAACATATAAGCTAATGTAAATGTATGTTAATTCCTACAATAAAGGTGACAAAAAAGGTGACTATTAAAATCTGGTGAGGTTTGTAGTCTTATCTTCAAAGAAGATAATCACTTTTTTGTTCTCTTTTTTGACAATTTCAGACTATTTGATTAAAACAGGTTTTACATGACTGCTTGTGTTTGGACAGTGTTTAATATATAATTTAAATACATTTGACTTCTGTTAAAAAATGTTTTGTTGCTAAACATATATTTCTAAGTAAGGTGTCGCAAAAATGGTTATGTTCAATACCAAAACTTGTCCTATTGGCACTACCTTTGGAAAAACAAAAAAATACCAAACGCTACATGTCAGCACATAAGATCAAATACCATTTTTAAAAGTCCTCCCAACATTACCCACACCAAAATTTTGAGGTATCAGCTAATTCTATCAATTCATCAATTCAATCTGCCTTGTAATGTATTTTCAAAAAATAAAGGTTTTGTTGGAAAAGCTTAATAATACTTAAAGTAGGGTAGGGTAGCCTATCAATACCAAAACTCATCCTATTCACATTAGTATTGGAAAACAAACAATACCCAGCCAAATATGTCAGTACATCAAATAAAATACAGTTGTGCTGATTAAGTTGAAAATTCTGCAAAAAATGATTATAACAACAACCAAATTTGAGGTATCACCTAATTCAGTCAGTGATTTAATTCATTTTCTCTTGAATGTATTTTTAAATCGAATACAAATGAATGTTAAGGACAATAGTGGCACTAATGTAAATTATACTTGATGTATGCTGAATGGGATAAAACATGCTACCTAAACTAAAACCAAATGTATCATCCTTTTATTTATGTTTTCCCCTCGGTGGTCCCAAATGGTAGCTACATACATTTTAGAAATGAAGTTGGTGGCATTGTTACAGATGTTATAAAAGGAGCATTAGAGGCCACTGTGTTGAGTTTGGTGGTAAATTTAATAAATGTCACAGTGGATGGCTGCTGTGGCATCTCACTTCTTATGTATTTGCAAAATCAATAGCTGTCTGTGTTTTGTAGGGTGAGTTCTAGTTGGATTTCAGTATGCCGAGCAACAACAAACACAGCCCGCCGCCGTACCAGCCAAATGGCAGCAAACAGTAAGTCGACCTACATTTCTCTCTCACTACCACACTGTCACTCATGTCTCTGGCTCTGTAGATATTTTTACTGTTTAGGGCACATACATTCAGCACCTGAGTGTTGGCTACAGAGTTGTGTAAAGGAACAGTTTGACATTTGGGGATTTATTTCGACAATCATCAGATCTCTGTGGGTCTTTTGTAGAGACAAGGAGGATAAGGTACAAAGAGCCACAATTATTATTATTGACTACTTTTGTGGGTTGACAGAAAATTAATCTGCAACTATTTTGATAACTGATGAATCATTTACGTCAGTCCTCAAGCAAAAGTACCAAATAGGCCTCCTTGGCCTATATTATAGTAGATTGAATATCCTTGGTGTTTTGATCTTCCAGTCGGAAAAAAATGACGTGATGATATCACCTTGTGCTCTAGGAAGTGTTGATCAACTTGCTTTACTCTTTTCTGGTGGACTGATTGATTCATTTAAATGTGTTATGTGTCTTTTCTTAAAGGCCAGTTGATTAGCTAAAAAAATCAACAGATGAATCAACCAATTAAAAACATTTTTAGTGTCAGATCTACATTTCTTTTTCAGTTCCAGTCTTTTCCAAGGCAAAACATGCCTGTCTCTTCACTCACATGCAGACATGAAACAGATATCGATCTAAAGCCCCATTCAGGCTGGACTTGTTTCTATAGGTGATTTTAAAGGGATAGTTCAGGTCTTTTGAAGTGGGCTTGTATGAGGTACTTATCTATAGTCAGTATTACATACAGTGAGCCTAGATGTCAGCCGGCTTGACTCTAAGCAAGGTACTGCTGTGGATGGGTGTCTGAAAAAAAAGTTCCACCTTAAAATTTGAATATCAGTTTAAGTATAAGCTATGGTGAGAACATTTACTCTGCTTCACCTTGCCGCACACAGCCCTCTTCAACATGGAAGTCATTAATGGCTTCAGTCTCATGTCTGCTCTGGTTAAAGCCAACATGTTATGGATGCAGTATATTTTACTCTTTAGCAATACATTTTATTGGCAAAAATGACATCAGTGCACTAAAACGGAACACTTACTTGGGAATCTAAATAAGGCCAATATCGGCTGACCTATACATCGGACAGCCTCTAGTTATTTCTCACCCCCACCCCGCTGATAATTACAGCTGCAATTACCTACTGTTTCTCACCAAACTGACTGGTTCTGAAAAAGTGTTGTTTTTTTTTCAATCACAGGCAGAGCTACTTGTCATTCTATTTAATTTTTTAACCAACTTTGTGTGAATTTTTATTTTTGTGTGAAAATAGAGGATGTGAAAATATTACCCCATCCTGTAAATTTGGGATGGTTGAAATGCATTCCTGAACAAATGAGTTGCCACTGAGCAGCACAGTAAATACTATATTTCAAACCAATAAATGGGGGATAAGACAACAACAGGATTCCACACAAATGTTGACCTGTTCCTTTTTATTAAACAATCAAACAAAAATAGATTACCTGAAATGAAAAGTCTGCATTATCAGTAAAACATGCAACTGTAAGTCATCCTAATGTCATGTCAGCTTTCTCCAGCATCACTGGCATAGCTGGACTCTTTTAATATCAGTATGTAAGTGTAAGTGTAAGTGTATGTAAGTGTTACCATGCCATATGTGAAATGCAGCATCTGCCAGGAGGTTACTGATCAGTCCACAATGTCTGTTCTGTTCCTGCACACATTGAGCACAGCTCCTCTCTTCTCTTACAGCCACAGCAGCAGACACCGGCACAGCGAGCTCATGTCCAACCCGGCCTTCTCCTACTACCCAGGAGAGAAGATGCTTCACTTCTACCGCTGGACTTCACCACCCGGTGTGATGAAGATCTTGTGTATCATCATCATCATCATGTGTGTGGCTGTGTTTGCCTGTGTGGCCTCCACACTGGCCTGGGACTACGATATGAGCCTCATGGGTCTGGGAGGCGGAGCTGGCTTGTTGCCAGGTTATGGCGGCACATACGGTGGCACATATGGCGGTGGTGGTGGTGTGTTTGGCGGCTCTTATGGCAGCAGTTACGGCAGTGGATATGGAGGCGGGATTGGCTCTGGCATTGGCGGTTCGTATGGCTATGGAGGAACACAGATGGACCCCAGAGCGGGCAAAGGCTTCATCATCGCCATCTCCGCCATTACCTTCATAGCTGTGCTCATCATATTTGTGTTGGTTGTTTCGAGGCAAAACGCTGCCCGCTCCTCAAAGTTCTACCTTGCAACCATCATCATCTGTGCCATCTTGGCATTTTTGATGATCATTGCCACTATTGTGTACCTGGTGGCAGTGAACCCAACAGCCCAGTCCACAGGGTCTGTTGCCTATAGCCAGATCCGCCAGCTGTGTGCCCAGTACCAGAACCAGAACCAGGCCCAGGGAATCTTCCTCAATCAGTACCTCTACCATTACTGCGTGGTGGAACCCCAAGAGGTATGATTTTTTTTTTTTTTTTTTTTGTGGGGTTGTGTGGATTGTATTGGAGGTACATACTGCATCATTTCTTAACCAACAGAAAATAGATTATTCAGTTGTAGCCATTTATAGGAGTAATTTTCCACCAACAGCTAAAAATGACTATGAAAAAATTGCTCTAAAAGACTGGGAACAAAACAGTTTCTCTTGAAGGAATTTAGTCATGCCAAGACTAACAAAAACTGCAAAATTGTTCTTTTAAAATCACAAGTAAAAACAAAAACAATCTGCCTATAGAGGGAATTATTTCTCCGCTTTCAATACTAGATCAACTTGTTTCCAATGCTCAGCATGCACTTGAAGTACTGTAACTCTAACTAACTTAGTCTGTCCTTTTTTTTTTTTTTACAGAGATGATACAAAATAATTCTTGAAACACTGTATATGTATGATATAAAAAATACTTCTCAGAGTCTTGTAACTTCATCAAGTGTATAAATATAATATAATGATATCTGTCATGGACACCTAAGAAAATGTAGAGGCTTACTGGTCACCTTAAAGGGATACTTCACCTGCTAAATGATCATAATGTATATCAATTACTCACCCTGTGTTACCTTGAATTTATGAAGAAAACTTTTCTCCCATGTCTCAACTGTTAACGGAGAATCCAAAAAGGCAAACATTGTTTATGAATTAAAGTAAATGGGACCATGTTTACAACAGCAAAACTATATCAAAACATCTGTGCACAAACTCTCACACAACTCCTGCATTATAATTCAAGTCTCATTAATCTCGTCAATTAGTCAGTACTTCTGTAACACATACATAAAAAGCTAAAGAGGTGCCTGAGGGCACGCTCAGGGTGGTTTATTTTGTAATATTTTAGCGAAAATGCATTTTTCTGGGAAGTGCTTGGATTTGACTTGGAGTTTGAAGTTATGTGAGTTTGTAAATAAGTGTTTTGATATATTTTGGTGGAAAACATGGTCCCCGTTTACTTCAGTTCATAAACAATGTTTTCCTTTTTTGAGATTTTCTGTTCACTGTGAAAGCACATGAGACAAACAAAAAGTTTTCTTACAATCCAAGGTAACTCACTTTTAGTTACTGATGTACCAGTGGTCATTTTGCAGGTAAAATACTCCTTAAAGCACAGAGATAGATAGTAGGCAGTAACAAAAAAGTTGCCTACAATATCTGTGAATCACTCCTAGTAGCCACAGGATTATATCATATTGCTGTTTACTTTTTCAAACACAATTCTGAATGCTTTTAGCCTTGTAAACTAAATGATTCATTTAGTTTACGGAGCTTTATACAGCATTTCTGTTGTTTGGTGGTATTAGCAGAAGTTTCTGTGTAATTTGGGTTGCAGTTATGGTGAATTGACCCTTTAACATGGTCAGGTGTGGAGGCAGAGGCTTGGAGCTCTCCTGTTTGCTCTTTTGACTTAGATCCAGTATTGACACAGATCCAGTAGTGATAAGTCACCAGACATGCCTGTTATTTACTCTGTGTTAGTGGATGTGATTCCAGCCAACTGACGTTGAGTCCTTTCATTCCTGCAGGCCATAGCTATCGTCCTGGGCTTCCTGGTGTTTGTTGCCCTCATCATCCTGCTGGTGTTTGCAGTCAAGACTCGCAACAAGATCAGGCGCTGGGGCCGAGATCGCATTCTGTGGGAGGAAGTGAAGGTTGTCAATGATGGTCTGCATAACAGCGTTGGAGAGTGGGTGAGTGTGTGAGTGTGTGTGTTAGAGCAAAAGTCTGGATCAGCTGAATTTACATTTATTCAGCTAAGAGTAAACAAAGTAAAAGTCGACTTCATATGGACAGCAGTTTTAAACAGTGAACTAAGTAAAAAGTTAGTGCGTCCTTTTTTTAAGTTGCCATCTTAAATACTCATTTGGGCAGTCAGCATTTATCCACAGAATTTCACACAGTAGTTTTCTGGTCAAAGAAAAAACAACCATACTTTTTAATAAAAGTTCTTTTATTGAATTGATCCTTATCATGATATCATTAGACATTTAGAATAAACATCTGAACATGATGATGGTAAAAACAAGCTCCTCTGGTGAATATAAATGGTGCACAAATGCTGCAAGTTGTTAAACTTCAGCCCGTTTCACCAGTGCCGGCTCACTCAGTACTGGAAAAAATTCAAAAGTTGTTCCTATTAGTCACCTAGACACGAAATACATGATATAACAGCATCCCTCTACCATACCTAACAATGATTCTAAGGACATGACTTAACTTTGCTCAGTTATCATTTTTCCTCCTCCAACCACAGAGGGAAATACTTCAGTTTAAGGAACTGGGCACAGCCTAACCTTCATTGTGGCATATTCTTAAAGAAAGTGCAGAGATGACAGATGAGAAGTGATAAAGGTCTGTGTGAGTGTGTGTGTGTGAATGTATGTGTGTTTTGAAAGTGTGTGTATAAGCTAAATAAGCAATGGCAAGTTGACCTAATTTTTTTATACTTCTAAGTCTAGCAAGGACAACTTTCCTTTCTAGACTAACAGTCTAGAAAGAACTAAACTCACAAGTGATGATCAAAAAGTTTGTCCCAATCCACATGTAAACCTATGTGCGTGTGTGTGTGTGTGTGTGTGTGTGTCATGCGAGATGACAGGGAAGGATGGTTTCATTTGCAGTTTCTGGGTGTGGTCTGTTCACCTACTCTCAGTGGCAGCATGATGCGCAGTGTTATTTGAAGGATGTGTTCTAAAAATAAAAACGTATCCAACAAGTATGACAACGTACAACATCTAAACAGCTCTTTAAAATTCTAATGAGCTGTTGTAAAAATGAACATAAATACTTTTTATGGATGATATCGTCATGGTTTGTCCTAAAGACAGTGGCACAAATAAAAGTGTTAACCTGAAAACTGTACTTCCATACCAGCACAGTTTTTACTGTGAACTTTCCCAGGAATGTATTCAGACCTGACGTCTCAGCAGTTGTACTGGCTGAGAGACATTGTCTCAGGCTTCCTGTTGATGGTAGTGATGGTATCGGTGGTATTCAGGCATGCAGGGAGAAGTGGAGGAACCGGTTGGTCCTGGTAAAGGCTGCGTACAACCAGCATGTTTGTCATATGGACAGAACAGGTTGCTGTTACCTAAACTAGGGCAAGTATGATGGGAGCCTGAGGACAGCCACAGTGAAACCACTGACAAGCAAACTTTTGTAGGAGAAAATAGACTTTAAAAGGGGTATCTCTGCTGTATAATATCTAAATTTAAAAAATCCTGTTAAAGGGTTTCTTAAAAGATGGAGGTGTTGTTATGACTATATACTTTAATATATAGCAAATAAGATTTTTTAAAAGTAGGTTTTAAAATATCATTAGTAAAAGTCATGAATGCTTGCCACTGAATCCCAAATGTGAAAAAACAGAAGCATCCTTTCAGTTATATTATAATAGTAATTATTATGAATGGTTATTAATGTAATATACAGCTGCCTACTTTTTTGCTTTAGTCCCGTAATACCCCTCATGCCCCCACTTTGTTATAAAGCCTTTATGTTATTCATTTCTTTTAAAAAAAAAACTGAAAAAAACAAAGAAAAAAATGGATTTTTTAAAAATTATTGTTTAATTGTAATAATATATTTAAAGTTAATTATATTTACATTTAAGCACACAGCTTCACTTTTTAAAACATTTTTGTTCTTTTTGTGTATGCTAATTTGCAACTAATTTTCTTTTCATTTTTACCAGTTCCTCGCTAATTTTTATTTTTTATTTTTTGAAGATTATATTTTTTGGCTTTTGTTGCCTTTAATTGATAGGACAGCATGAGCGTGAAAGAAGGAGAGAGAGAGGGGGAGACATGCAGCAAAGGGCCGAGGCCGGACTCGAACCCACGGCTGCTGCTGTACATGGGGCTCCGTTCTATCCACTGATCCACCAGGCACCCCATTCCTCGCTAGTTTTAGATAATTTCTTGTGAAGTTGCTCATAGCCTTCCCTCCACATTTTTGAAAGAGATTAAACCATTTTTCTTGGGTCGAAGGGAGTTTTAACTCATTTCACACAACATTTGACAAAGACTGAGCTTCTAACTTGTAAACGGAGCAACATTTCCCAATTCTGTCAAACCTGAATGAACTTGAACACAAAAAAAAGACCTAACCTTGTGTGACCTTGTGTCTTGCCTCAGGTGAAAAACGTGTCTGGTGAGCCAGATGTGCTGGTGAATGATGCTAATCCCAAAGTTAGGGGCTCCAGAGACTATCTGGACCACCTGGACAACAACAAGCCTCTTTACCTGCCAGGGTAAGCTACTCGCCATACAGTGCACCTCACTCAAGGGCCTATCATATGCAGAAAAAAAAACGTTACAAAGCTGAAATGACAGCAATAGCTTAGAAATCAAAGATACTTCATAAGGCTTCTACAAACATATTGAAATTAGTGATTATATTTGCAGAGACTCTGACATTAGCAGCTCTGTGGACGGCCTAAAGCCCCGGCTGAAGGACTATGACACTGGTGTGGAGTCTGGAGACGACCTGGAGGAGGAGGACTTCTCTGTGTGAGTGGATGAGAAGAAATCTGACAGCCAAATATTTTTTTCAGTTTTGATGAATGACTCTGTTTTTGAGGGACTGATGTGCATTTCTTCACCACAAATCCATCTTGTCTTTGAGCTACCCAAATGTATCTAATAGAGGGCATTACTAATATTGGCTAGCTGTCACATAAATGTCTCAAATGTCTGTCTCTTCTCATCTGCAGTTTGTTTCCTACCATTTTGGATGAGCAAGAGCGTCTGATTTACAAACGGGAATTTGACCAGGATCACCGGGAGTACAAGAGCATGCAGGCTGAGCTGGACAGCATAAACCAGGACCTGGCCGACCTGGACAGAGAGATGCACCAACACCCCGAGGGCAGTCCACAGTTCCTGGTGAGTTTGGCACTGACACTTTAAATTTTGGCTCTTTGAAGTGAGGATGATGAAGAGTCCCCCATACAAATAGACGTGGTCTGATGCTGCCTTCACATGCTTTTAGCATTAAAACCCATCTTCGCAAACGCAACCTCAAAGCACATGAACACAGTCAAGTTGGATGAACAACTTCCCAACTCAGAAATACGTCCATCCGACATCACGACTGCAGCATAAACTAGGGTTTCCCGCCTCTCCACCAATGCCACATGTCCTACATGTTTTAGATCTCTCCTGCTGCATCACAGCTGAATTAAATGATCAGCCTGTCATCAAGCAGCTTCAGGAGTTCACAAGGAGTTGATCATTTGAATCAGCTGTGCTGCAACAGGGAGAGATCAAAAACATGCAGGGCAAACTATACTCAAGGAGAGGTTAGGGAAACGACAAGATAAAAATATGAGTTTATGGATGGATAAAGTTAAGCTGAGCATTATATTTAGTCCAGAGGGCTGTACCATGAATGAAGCATGTTCAGCATTTCAGGCTGTCTTTGCCTGAGCTGACTCGACAAACCCTAGAATCCAAGCCAGAGAACAGGTACTTAAAAGGTGATTATCACGTGTCACTTTTAACTCAGGCTTTCTGCTTCAGGCTCTGACTTCATTCCCATAAAACAAGTCAAATGACATGTTCATCATGTCATTTCACACGAAGAAATGATAAATCTGCGCCGCCTACTTCCACCTTTGAAGAATATTGACAGCAGAAAATGACTTATTGTGTGAATGCATTTAATATAACCTTTTTATCTTATCACTGTTATCTCTAACATGACAGCTGCACATTTTGCAGCCCTTCAAATGATTTAAACATTATAATCAAGAGCAATCTTGACTGTCCTGTAATAAAGGAGATGTATAAATCACTTTAGTTTTTGGACAAATCAAAGTGAACTCATTGAATATTATCTGGTATAAATACCAACAGACAAATCTATCAGCTGTAATATACTTGTGGTTCCAAATGGACTTCAGCAAAACTGAAGTTAGCATATAAACACAAACCACAGTGGTAATGCTATAGTATGATTTGAAGGAATTATACTGCATTTCATATGCAAGTAAACTGTATTAAAATATAGTGAAATGTCCATGTAAAATGCAACCTGTGATTTGATAGAAGGCTTCTTATCGCAGGCAAATATCCAGAGAAAACTGTAAATACATTCAGTAGTTCAGTAAGAGCAACAACAATCTTGTGATAAAGATAAAATAGTATTCTTGCTGAAGAAAAGAAAAAGGGGAAAAGTGCTATTGTAACTGCACGGCTTTGTTCAGTGGCATTTATGTAATGTTGCTACTCAGCAAATTGGATAAAGTGTATTTACAATGTTTTCTCTCAGCTGAGAATCTGTATCTCTCATATACTGACACTGATTATAGAGTGAAGCTACTCAAAGAAGCTATGAAGGTGCTTTTCAGATGATTTCAAGCCGAAACCCGGACCTGGTCATGACCAGGTTAGATCCGCTGCCTCAGTTACCATGGCAATCCAGCCAGATTAAAAAAGAACCACCTTCACAGGACGGGAAAACTCTGGCTTTAGACTCGACATACCTCACTAACCCACAAATTTCACCCTCACAGACACAGTCTCTCAAGCTAGCTTTAGTGTGATTCACTGTCACTTATTCCAGTCCCCCATAATATTATCCTTTCTCCTAATGTTACAGGAAATACATAAACAGTAAAGTGAATTGCTTATGATTGTGGGAGCAACTAAAAGTTTTGGATCTCAAAGTTTAAAGAGTAGGAAACATTTGTCTAACATCAATCAAATATGTGTGTGTGTGTGTGTGAATGTGGGATGGTGCTTTCCTCTGAGTGGTCTCTTCAAAACTTTTACCACTGTCTTTCTGATCTCAGGATGCCATGGATGAATACATCAAACTAAAGAATCTTAAGAAGGTAAGCCGTATACATGTGTTATTCACAGTGAAATAAAGTCCTCTGAAAACAGAAAAGAGGAGAACTGTTTGAATTATGCTCTATTGTTTGCAGTCCCCAGAGTACCACATTAAGAAGAAGAGGTGTAAATATCTCAGGTCCAAACTGTCACACATCAAGAGGAAGATCAGTGAGTACGACCGCCGGCCCTGAATCCTCACCTCTGGCCCCCCCCGACTTTGTATCAAGCCAATCCACTGTGATTTTTTTTCTCCAGAGGAGAGGGGTGAAGGATATGTGGGTTTATTTTTTACTATTGTCTTTGATCAATTATTCAACCTCTGTTGGTTTTATGAAGAACTACTCAGGTGTATAATGAGTATTTTATTTTGAAGTCAGTGAGAGATGTGTTATGAAATGATTTTGTTTCAGTACTTGTTATGAAGCAGTTATTGTGCTTCTTTTTAGCCTTTTTAAAGATGTTTGTGAAGTTTGAAGTTTGTGACTTTTATGTACAATGAAGGCACAGCTAAGATGAATGTGCTTGGCTGCGTTGAATCACTGGACACTCACCCAGCACCCCCTTGTAAATAATGTTAATTTTTAGACTTTGAAGCAATTTTATTTGTTTATAGTAAGCTTTTTTAGTGTTTTAAGTGTCTGCAAATAGTGAAACATATTTGTGATTGTACGTTTTTGATGACAACCTTTTGTCCGATGGATATTAAAAGGAAAAGCCCAAGTGTAACAAAATGTCTAATAATGGCTCAGTTCCCTTAAGATTTTCCAAATAACATTTGTCCAACATTTTTTTTACTGTAATGAATTTAATTTCTCATTTCATTGTTATTCAAAAGCAAATGATCAAAGTCTCTCACCCTGTATTTTTTTATTCTGCAGATTTTCATAAATGAAAATGATGCGTGTATTTTTTGGTGTGCAATCCATAGACTGTATAAGGTGCAATCACAAGTTTATATCCGTTTCTATAAGATATGTTTTGGAGAACACAGGAATGTAAACTATCAATAAATAAAAACTTATTGCCCTAATTGTGTTACCTGTGTTTGATTTTGACATCTTTACATGATACACTAAAAATAAGACATGTCATCGGCAATGTGCTGTTATTGCTGTAGTAGTAGTCGTAGAAGACATAATGTACAGAAAGAGATAATTTTTTGATTTTTTGAAGTGGGGCTGTATGAGATACTTATGTTTAGTTGTGGTATTACATACAGTGACAGCGCACTCTTTATTTGGAGAAACAGCCAGAACCCCAAAGCTCAGCATTACACTGTTGTGGTGTGGGGTTGACATCAACGCATATTTTAGCCACTTTAAAAAAGGCCTACCTAGGAAAATCTATGTCAGTGTAAGTGGACGCTGTATTGAACATTTTTTCACTACTTTACCTCGCTGTCACACAGCCTTTTTCTTTGGCACTACATGATCTCGACTATCACCTGTGCATTCCTCCACGGTAGCCTAAATGTGGTGCCCATTCTGTCTCCCTCCACAAAAGTTCTTCCTCACTGTTGCTGTCACAGTCACATAATTTTTTTCTTGTATTTGTGTCTTTTCCATAAATCGCTGAATGTCTGAGTCAAACAGCTGACCAACAGCGTAATACAAGCATGCCACATTTGGGCTTCTGCAAAGGAATATGGACAGTTGAGAAAATGTAGTGCCAAAGGAAAGGGTTGTTTGAAATCAAAGTAAAGCAGTGAAAACACTCAATACAGCATCCACTTAGACTGATGCAGATTTTTTTTAAGTAGAACTTTTTGAAAGTGAAAAATCCACCACAGCTTCCTCCTCCTATACAGTAGTGTAATGCTGAGCTTTGGGGTGCGAGTTCTGTCTTTTTCTACAAAAAGGGAGAGCGCAGACAGCCAGCTACTGTATGTAATAAACTAACTATAGATCAATATCTCATATAGCCCCACTTCAAAAATCCTGAACTTTCCCTTTAATAATAATTGAGCGGATGCTTTTCTTTTGAATGCGTGTTTCTGTCCGGAAGAAATATCCGTTGCACCAGCTGGCGTCGAGATAAACCGGTACTGTAGATACAAATGACTGTTTTTAACTAAGTAAACGCCACTATAGAGAGGCAGAAAGTTTTGTCATCACTCACAATATGAAGCTATCAATAAGATGATATATATCGTAGCTTTATTTAGGTCAGCAGCTTTAATTAATGCGAGTTAAACAACCTTCAGTGATGCTCGCTAACAGATCTGTTAGCTAGCTTGTATTAGAAGTCAGCTAGCTAGTATGTTAGTGACTTCGAGCTGGTACCTGTGACAAATAAACCACTTACCCTATTTTAAATAATGAGATAATATGCATTTCACTTCAATGATGTATACTGTATATCGTGTAAATAATTGCATTGTTTTGCTGTAAGGTCGGCTAATAATTTAGCTTAGCTAGTTAGTGCTAGCTATTGTTTATAACGGTATTGTAGACTACCAGATACGTTCATGTTGTCTGTTCTGACACAGACTCACGCCAGTCTCCATTCAGTTTACACTTCTGATATCATATATACAGCAACTACTTCAGTCTGTTAGCTTGTTTATGGTAAAGCTAGAATTTCCAATAATATTTAACAGATTCTTACAATAGATAATAGCTAGAACAATAGCTACCTGCAACTGGATAATGCGTGTTATAGTTAGTTAGTGTTTACGGTTATTTTTTAATAAAACAAGATAAAATAAAAAGGGGTTGGTCCACATGCTCAGGAGGGGCAGAGAGAGGATCAGTTATGTAGCTCCTTTGGTTTACTAATGTTTGGATGTATTTATCAATGTTGTAGTGTTAAAATGACTGTCTAAACAATATAGAATAGAGCTCAACATTTTTTAAAAAAGTGCGAAATTAATATTTCATAAAAAGAGGGCGTTATTCCCTGAAAAGGGAACAACAAATATATATATATAAAATATACATAAAATATACAGGTAACTTCAAATAGAATTATGTAAGTCCTCAAGTAAAAATAAATGCTTAAGTAATTAAAACACACTAAAACACAATTAGGTTAGTAAAAGACAAACAAACCATAAAGTCATATGCTGTAAGTATCAGAGCATAAAAAAAACTGAGGGTTTGGGTCGGGTTTAGATGTTGGACACATATCAACAGGGAAACTGTCTTCGACACAACAACGCGATTCTTATTTGTCTTTTCTCCGTACATTGTAGAGCACAGACTTTAAGCAATCACTAGTGTCCTCTGATATATGCAGATCATGCAAATAGTTCTTTAAGATGTAATGTTTTATTAAAATCTAGTCTAGTTAGGTGTACCCAAAGTACAACAAGTGACTATATTATCAATGTATTAATGTGAAGCTGCATTTTGCCCTGTTCTTTAGCTATTAGTTGACTTTCTGGCTGTCAGACATTATGGATGAAGAACCAGAAAGAGCCAAGCGCTGGGAGGGGGGCTATGAGAGGACATGGTAAGACCATTATCCCTTTGAAAACTGGATTGAAATAACTTTTATTGTGCTGCGTTCAGACTCTTAGTGGATTGGTTTGCTATTTTTATTATTTTGGTGGTTTTTTTTAACATGGGAAAAAGGTAATGAGCAACTTTGCAAGAAATGTTCTGCAAAAATTGCAAGAAATTAATAGATTTGGAAAATGATTTTTTTTTTTTAATATGGAAAATGTTCAAACTGTATTTATAATTATCAGTATTGTATACTAAATTATTTTACAGAGTTAATATTTTAAGCATTTCTTCGGGTAATTTCCTTATTTTTTTGTCATTTTTTTTTCTTGTTTTTAACTTTTTTTTCTTTGTTTTATGTAGCCAATTTTTAAATAATTTTCTTGTCCTTTTTTTGCCAATTTTGAGGTGATTTTTTTATTTAGCTGCTCATTTCCTTCTTCCCTCCTTTTTAAAATAAAACAAAACAATTTGCTCTGGACTTAAAGGCTTAATCTATGGAAATTTTCAATCTGGGATGTGTGGGGTTTTTTTTTTTTAATTTGATGCAACATTGTGAAATCTGTGTGTTCTCATACAGGGAGGTGCTGAAGGAGGACGAGTCTGGCTCACTTAAAGCCACCGTAGAAGAGATCCTGTTCCAGTCCAAAAGGAAAAGGTGCGTGTGCGTGCGTTCGTGCGCACGCGTTCGTGCGCGCACACAGTCTCTTGAAATACACTTTTCTTCCTTTTGCTCTTCCTCTGAGATCAATTTATGCACCACTATATTGTCTGTAGAACGTTTTCCTCTTGCTGCTGTGTGTTTATCGTTATACCAACCCCATGTGCTGCTTTGTTTACCTCACAGGGTGATAGAGAGCCATGGTCAAGTCAGGCTTGGAATGGTGAGTGAATTCTTCCTCCTCCTTGCACCTTGTGCTTCACAGATCTGTGTGGTTCTAAACAAAAAGGTCTCTGCGATGTAATACCAACACGGGGGGCAAATACTTCAGAGCATTACATACTTTAATAGACTAAAATAATCACACGTTTGGTCAACATTGTGTATAACATTATTGTTTCAACAGATTTGAAATAATGTCATCAGCAGACAGAAAGTGGAAGCATAGAGCTCATTGTTATGTCCTGTTTTATAATATATATAGCTGTTAATGTAACATAATTGTAAGATGATAAAGGATGTCTTGTGCTTTAGATGCGTCACCTCCATGTGGTGATTGACTGTTCAAGAACTATGGAGGACCAGGACTTGAAACCAAACCGCCTCACCTCGACTCTGAAGGTAAATTCTGCAGCAGAGCCATCACACTGCACAGCAGCAGCAGCCACCACGTGGTGTGATCAGCTGTAACCTCCTTTCTCCTTTTCTCTTCAGCTGATGGAGTCTTTTGTTGACGAGTATTTTGACCAAAACCCCATCAGTCAGGTATGTTTATATAATCCTGAGTTCTCTGCATGTCTAGATGAAATCCTTTCAGCTCATTTTTAAACACAGTGGAATCAGGTGAATTTATTGGAAATCAAGTTATTTTCATGTATCAAGATACAGGTAGTGAGCGTAGGTTTGCAGCATCATTTAGTAAGTACTCAGAAATTAAAGTGCTCCTGACTGTGTCTCAGCAATGGCAACTACTTTTGGCCACGGTGCTTTCCTCATGATTGGTTATGGTATTTTGGTCAACATTTTTTATGCTTTTTTGACCAAATGTTAATTAATCCAAAGATAAATCGGTAACAAAAAATAATGATCAGTTAATAGTAATAAAACATTTTATTAATAGAGCACTTTTCCAGGTATTTAAAGACACTCTACAAAAATCAAAATTGAGCAAATGACACCCACATGTTTTTATTCTTTGATGGCTGTGGGATCAAAAATTGCAGTTTGATTGGGTTTCAATGAGGCATTTTTTGTGTTTAACAATATGAATATAACAATCTTGTTTCCACGGTGTATTTTGGACGTATTGTAGGAGCTGAGCTGGAAATTCGAAGATTAACAAAAATACACAATCTTGTCAAAATGTAAGCCATATGCATGAACACAGCTAAAATTATTTTTTAAAAAAAGAAAAATTAAAAGTGCATAAAAATAACAGTCCCTGGGGGTTAAACATAGCTGTAGACCTTCAACCAGCTCCCAGTGGCCTGACAGCGTGTGTTCTGTGTCCTCAGCTGGGCATCATCATCACCAAGAATAAAAGGGCTGAGAAGCTTACTGACCTGGCAGGTGAGGGTCACACACACTGCTTATGTATGGCCGTCCCCCCAGGAGGCTTTATTTTGCTGTGTTGTTTTGTTTGACCTCCAGGAAATCCAAAGAAGCACCTTGCCGCTCTGAAGAAAGCCGTGGACACTGTGTGTGTAGGAGAGCCGTCTCTGTAT
This sequence comes from Plectropomus leopardus, assembly GCF_008729295.1. Classification (NCBI taxonomy): domain Eukaryota; kingdom Metazoa; phylum Chordata; class Actinopteri; order Perciformes; family Serranidae; genus Plectropomus; species Plectropomus leopardus. Next base: position 3,816,053 of record NC_056468.1, on the reverse strand, counting down.
AACTCTCTAAGCCTGGCCGTACAGACGCTCAAGTAGGTTCTGCAGGGTTTCTGTTCCTGACTGCTTTCCGTTATATCACTGGCTGTCGCTCAGCTGGTGTCTGTGTTTGTTTGAAGGCACATGCCGGGACACACGAGCCGGGAGATCCTCATCATCCTCAGCAGCCTCACGACATGTGACCCGTCCAGCATCTGTGAGCTCATCAAGGTGAGGTCACACCTTAACACTGTTAGCGAGGCTTGCACACTCATGAGCTGAGTTTACATCCAAATGTAGCACAAATTATAAACACATTTTTGTGGCGTACAGAGATGAGACCCTAAGATGTGTTTTGCTTCTAGCTTCTGGGTTTACTTCCGTGTTTGCAGCCCACTGAATATGTGCAGTTGTGTTTCTGCGGTTCTGCAAGTTTCCACTCAGCTGACAGACTTTACATTGTGATGACATCACAGATTTCTAAAAAGCTTTTCTCAGCTTGAGGAAAATTTTACAAATATAAAATCTGCAATGGATCTACAATAAGGACATTCTTTTATAATGGTGGTGCATGGGGAAACATTTTTTCCCTGTTGCAATACTGCAAGTAACCTCTGGGAAAATTTTAAGCAAGCGATGATCCTCTGCACCTGTCAGAAATCTACAAAAGGAGAGGGCACAACCCGGTAACATGAGTAAAAAATCGCCAGTCCAAGGAGGGAAAACAATGGATGTATAACAACAGAGCACACAGGACAATTGAAGTAGAGTCTGAACAACTGATACTACATCTGTGTGCTCTTGGAGGAGTTCTGCTAACAGCTCTGTGAGCAGACTTAAGTTATTCTCAGCCATCCAGGGACGACAAAGTCAGCTTGGAAGTGGCCTTTGCAATGCTTGGATGCCATCATTTATTTGCTGAATCAGTTCTAAATATTGCAAAAAAGGTTTTAAGGCTGAGGGGAGTAGGAAGTTATTATATGAATGAAAGGTAAATATAACTAAACAGATTTAGCAAATAAATGATGACATATAATCATTGCTAACTCTCACTGCACAGGCCACTGCGAGCTCACCATCATTCTTTGATGTTATATTAGTTTGTTTTTTTTCCTTCTTTTTCCATTGTCCAATGTTATCATACATCCATTGTTTTCCTTTGTTTGAGGTTTGACTAGCACTCTATATCAATTAATCTTAATTATGTCACATCATTGCACAGTAACACCCAACTTGAGAATACGCACCTCAGCTCGATGAAACAACTTCCAGTATTCATAGAAATGTAGTGGATGGAAGTGTGCGTACTGTAAATGTGCATTTTCTAATGCTGATCTCCTGGAAATTGGTTAAAAAAATTGCGCTACATTTGGATGCAAACCTAACATTAGTCACATTTACCTTTTATCAATAGAGCAAGTTTTCCACCTCTTCCAAACATTAAAAATTTTTTTGCAAGATTTCAAAACAATGTTGCCACATTTCTACTCAGGTTTTTTATGTGGAAATTGAAAATGTGCACAAAAGGAAGTAGATGGAAACACAGCTGTAGTCTTACTTATTATTAGTGGAGCTGCAGAGCTTACTGGGTATCTGGCAGTCAATTTATGATATTACATGTTATTAACTAAATAAAAATGTAACCCAGAGAATATATCAAGAAGCAGCAAAGTGAAGCTTGCTGCAGTAATTCCATTTTTCAGATGGTGAAATTCTCTGTCGTTTAGGTCAGCATGTCGCAGCAGTCACAGGACTCTGTTTTCTGATTGGCTGCAGCTTTTCTCTGTCCACAGTTAAACTTTTTAGTTTGGTTGTACTTGGTGTCAGAATCTAAGTGCTGCAGCTCAGACCGGCCGCCACAGCTTTCCATAGCCATTGCGTGGCAGCTCGCTGCAGGCCGCACTTTACCGCAGCTTGGTGTGTTTTTGGCGTAACTCTCTCCCGCTCCACATTTCTGGTCTGCCTCTCATGTTCCAAAAAGAAGTTTTAAAAATCCTGTCATGTTTAGGTGCATAAATACTGTCATGTTTCCCCTCTGGCAGACTCTGAAGTCTCTGAAGGTGCGGGTATCAGTGATCGGCCTGTCAGCGGAGGTCAGGGTGTGCACGGTACTGACCAGGGAGACGGGCGGCTTGTACCATGTTATCCTTGACGAGAGTCACTTCAAAGAGCTGCTGATGCTGCATGTCAAACCTCCTCCAGCCAGCTCCTCGTCTGAATGCTCTTTAATACGCATGGGTCAGTATTCACATACTCTTGTCATCTTTCGCCATCTCTAGTAAAGAATCATCTCCTCTTCTGTTCCTAAACTAACTGGAAACATCAAAAAGATCAGAGCATTTATCACATTATACAACAAAGGCACAAATAATATGTTTCTTTTTCTTTGTATAAAATAAGTTCATTCTTGCTCCTCATGAAAATATTCACATTTTTTTTTAGGTATATCGTAAATATTTGTCTCACACCGTTTTGTTTGCTCAGGTTTTCCTCAGCACACCGTGTCCTCTCTGAGTGACCAGGACGCCAAGCCGTCATTCAGCATGTCGTAAGTCAAAAACTGGGATTTATTAAAGCTCGTGGTCAGAACACTGAGCAGACACTGTGCACTAAAGCGTTTTGTTTTTTTTTTAATAATATGCTGCTCCCGCTGTGTGTCTCTCAGTCACCTGGACAGCAGCAGCAGCGCCGGTCTGACTCTGGGAGGATACTTCTGTCCACAGTGCCACGCCAAGTACACCGAGCTTCCTGTGGAGTGCAAAGTCTGTGGTATGTGTGATGGGAGGATTCAGTCTGAGAGTGTGTGTGTGTGTGTGTGTGTGTGTGTGTGTGTGTGTGTGTGTGTGTGTCACTGTAAGATTAGAGGAAACTTAAATTTAAATTAATTTTGGTTTTGTCTCCAAGGTTTGACTCTGGTGTCGGCGCCCCATCTCGCCAGATCCTTCCACCACCTCTTCCCCCTCCAGGCCTTCATAGAGAGTCCTGTGGAGGAGCTCCAAAAAGACAGGTGGCTCTGACACACGCACACACACGCACACCACACACACACACACACACACACACACACACACACACACACACACACAAACATGACATGCAGATACTGTGCTGATGTGTAACTAAAGCTGTCATGATTTGGTTTCAGGTTCTGTCAGGCTTGTCAAGGGGAGCTGAAAGATAAAAGTGTAAGTACAATAATGGACTGTGTGTCTGGATCTGGAGAGGCCTTTCATATGGTGCTTTTTCTCTTTAATATTACTAATAATAATAATAATAATTGATATTTAATTTTTATATAGCAAATTTCAAGCTTAAACACAAATTTATTCCCAGATTAAAAGGATTACTAAATAAAAATAAAATATCAGAAACCTATGTAGCCACTCCCCAGCCCCCGTTATGACATAACCAAAATTAAGAACATAAAGAGCATTAAAGCACAAATATTAAACAGCGCTGTATACATGAACAGATGGGGATGCAAGTACATAAATACCATTTCACAAATAAATCAGTAAAATGTAGGCAGGGGAATTTAGCTCATATAAGCAGATAAAATTTATAGTAAAAGAAATCATAAACATAAGCAGATATGATGCTAAAAAAGGAGATGATTTCATATAAAACAGGTAGAAAGGCAATAAAAGAACAAGCTGTTGAATGTAAAACAGGTAAAAGTAGTCACATTGGGAAACTAAAACAAGATCATTGTAAAATTTAATGAGAGTAAGTTAAAAATGTAACACCATAAAATAATGATATTAACCCTTAAGGCTCAGTTAATATAGTACACACTCTAGTATCTCTCCATGCACATAATGCACTTTTCAAAATCAAGCTTTAATAAATATTATACATTAATATTATTTTCTACCTTCATCGAGTTTACTTTTTTTAACCAACGTAAGTCCTAATCTTAAAAATCAAATTTTCATTAATTTTCTGAATTTTAACCCGTTAAGTGCCAGGTTTTTGTCATGATGCCTTTATGTTTTTAGATTAAAAAAAAGAATTATTATCAATATGCTAAATGCAAAGTAGATTTTTGGGGGGATATGTCCGTGATTAGCAGCAACATAGTTTGTGACAGTGCTCCTAGTGGAAATAGCATGTATTTTCTTCATATGCCATATATGGTAAAAACTGATATCAGGTAGAAAATAGTAAAAGTGACAAATTCCAAGTCAAAAGCCCAGAATGACACCCAGAAATTATACAATGCATGTTTTACGCATTGATGGCTGTGGGATCAAAAATGTCAGTTTGAATGGGTTTCACTGGCACATTTTTTTACCTCAACAGTCTGAATGTAACAATATAGTTTCCACAGTGTATTTTAGACTTATTGTAGGAGCTGAGCTGGAAATTCACTGATTACACTCAAATACACAATCTGCCAAAATGTATGCCATATTCATGAGCAACGTGTGTGCGCGTAAAATGCACCAAACAGACCCTAAGGGTTAATCTGCTGTCTCTTCCTCTCTGTCTCTCTGTGTCTTCAGATGTTCACCTGTCCATCCTGTGGCAGTGCGTTCTGCGTGGACTGTGATCTCTTCATCCACGACTCTCTGCACTGCTGTCCCTGCTGCATTCACAATCGGAGCGCCTCCTGAAGCTCAGAGGCTAACTGTCAGACGAAGACTGAAACACTGTCTGTCTTATCAGTGCTGTCTGTCTCTGATGGAGTGGATATGATGGAAGCAGGTTGTTTATGGACCACGCCAATGGTTACATTACAAACATTCTTGAAGATTGGCACAAAAGTGGACGTTTTGGCTGATCCATATAACTTAAAGGTGGAAGCAGCTTCTTTTAAAGACAGCTCTGAGTCGGGCCAAAGCTCCTGTCTGCTCTGTGAACTGCATCTTAGCTGCTACTCTCTTCCTGTTGTTAATCAGCACACCATTTCATACAGAATATGTCAGGAATGGTTTGTGTGTATTGTTTGTACACTGTTTTGTACTAAATTTCTGTTTGTGACACCTCATTTACAATAAAACAGATTTATTTTGTACTTGACATTTGTTGTGTAGTTTCAATGCAGATTTTTATCCAAATACCCAGATTTTACACTTTCATCTGACAGGGGATGAATGAGGACAAACTCCTCCTTGTTAGCAAAATATTCATAATACATCCTCCTTGTTAACCCTTTGAAACCTGAGCATATTGGCTTGATTTCTTTTTAAAAAAAAACATGGGAAGGAGGCAATGAACAACAAAAGAAAAAAAATACCCCCAAAAATACTAAACAATTATTTAAAAAGTACAAGAAAATTACTTGAATTTTTTTTTAATGACAAAAAGAAAGTAAAAAAACACATTTTTGGATATGTAATTATGATAATTCTTCAGTTTAGTTTACATCTTTTTCCCTATACATTTTTCTACTATTTTTTTTTTTTTTGCAATTTGTGGGACATTTCTTACCAAGTTGCTCATTGCCTTTTTTTTTCCCAATGTTTTTGAGAGAAATCACATTAATTTGCTCAGGGTTCAAAGGTTTAAATACTTAAAGATATCTGATAAGCAGCACAAGAAAAATGATTAATAATTATAATCATAAATATCCCCCGTTTGCCCCATCCCCTCCACTCTTATAAACAATTAACAGTCCCTAATAAGTTTTTGTTATCAAAAACTTACACATTGTGTATATTTTATAGGCTGAGTCTTTAATCATTGTACGTAAAAGGGCTACCTTTAGCCAAAATATATAAAATAATAACATTTTCCTTATCAGAATGTTGTTAATGGCTTTGTGGAGATGAAAATATAATAAGGATGCATTTATATGTTTTACCCTTGACCGCAGTATTTTAATAAAAACGGATTTTAGTTGTGTGATTTTAGGGGATAAAAGCAGTTTGGCACATTTATTTCAGTAGAAGTAACCCTTTGAAATCTGAGCAATTTTGGATTAAATTATTTTTAAAAATATATGGGAAGAGGGCAAGGAGCAACTTAACAAGAAATTGCCAAAATTTTGAAAGAAATTGGTAAAAAAAAAAAAAAAAAAAAAAGAAAAAGAAATAATAATAATAATGATAAATAAAAATAAAGAAAGAAATAAAGAGAAAAATTACCTGACCTCAAGGAAGTTTTTTCTTTTTTTGTGTAATTTTAAAAACATAAGTTATAAATAAAGTTTTCTATACATTTTTCTTTAAAAAATAAAAAATAAAATAAAATCTAACAATACTCCCCAGAATAATTCTTTCCCTGTCACCGTTTACTAATTTCTTGCCGATTTTACAAGAAATCAAATAAATATTAAATATTCTCAGGTTTCAGAGATTGAAACGCCCGTGAAAGGCGTCTGAATGCAGCACAAGAAAACTGATGTTTATCTGGATGTTCAAGAGTTACATCGACATTGGTGAAGTTAGAGTTCATTCCGCTAGATGGCGGTAATGTAACGACCTGAATGTCAGCGGCCCTAAAACCAGAAGAAGAAGAAGAAGAGCGCGTCATTTTGGCTGCTTTTCTAACCTCTGCAGGCGGGAAGCTGCGGTACCGACATCACAACGTAGTGTTCACTCACAATGTCCCGCATTCTGAACAGTATCGTGGCGGTGTGTCCTGACCTGGGCATCGGGCACAAAGGAAACCTGCCCTGGCACCCCGTCAGACTCAGGTAAGTCCCCGTCATGGTCGCTGGACACAACGAAGAGCACGAGACCGAGGCTCGCGCGCAGTGCTAATCTATAAACGTGTTTGAATTGTTTTTCTTCTTTTGTAGTAATGAATTCAAACATTTCCGAAAGATGACATCCACGCCGTCTGAGGAAGGTAACGAAAGTGCATGTTGTTTTGGGGTTAAGTAAAGTGGAAAAACAGGAACTTGGCAAGAGAAACGTCCAGTTAACTGTAAAAATTTAATAAAGGGTGACAAGAGGATGATCTGAAGATGAGTTTGGGGGGGGGGGGGATTATAAGATATTTATTTTAAAAAAACAAGCAAAAAATGTCCAGAAAACTGTATGTGTGGTTCTCTTTTATATATATATTATACATTTAGAATTATGTTACAAATAAAATTCTTTGCTCTTTTGGAGGTTAATATTATCATTATTGTTAGTTATTTATTGTTATTGTAACTTTTGGGATAGTTGTCAATTTGCTGGTCATGTTCTCCCCATTTTTTCTTTAATTTAATTTAATTTAAATTATTTTTTTAAAGAAATCAAGCCAATTTGTTCAGGTTGCAAAGAGTTAATGTTAGTTACAGTGTAACTCCAGATCTGTGATGCTCCTCCTCACCCTGAGACAGATCTTTGCACTCAGTGCTCATTCAGGAGGAAGTGTTCACACTATAAACACCAGCACACACACTGATCTTTGGCCTTGAAAACTCAGTAACAGATTTGGAACAGGGGCCAGCTGGGCCTGTAGGCAGAGGGCTCCACACCATGTACCCATGTCTTTAATTTACTTCATACGTGCAAGGCCTTGAAACAGGCTTTGTTTTGGTAAGCACATGAGGGGAAGGCCATGCTCTGGTAGATCGCAGCCTGAGACCCACACTTGTATTTATTTGTGACAGCCCACCACAATTAAAACAATTGCAGCCAAAAAATAGATGTTCTATTGCCTATTCATTAGGAGCGCTCTTGGAATATATGAGGGGAGGATGACAGGGATGAAGCCAATTTTTGACAGCTCTCTTCATCCATGAACACATTTTCCAGTCTTATGCAGATGTTTAGAGGAGTTTCTCCCTCTGCAACGAGGATTTCTATGGTAATCAGAGCGAATAGGTTCTTCTTCATGTCACTTCATGCTTTTTGAACTGTGGACATTATAAAACAAGCAGCATGAAACTGGTGAGAAAATGTATTCAGGGTTCACTAAAGTGAAAGGATCTTTATCTTCATTTATTGGGTGATTAATTCTCAAAAGTTTGAAAATCCATTTAAGCACAGCCTGTAAGAGAACTGAGTTTTAATTCCTAATAAATAAATTAATGAATTCCAACCTGGCTGTCGTGCAGGGAAGCAGAACGTGGTGATCATGGGCAGGAAGACATGGTTTTCCATCCCAGAGAAGAACAGACCGCTGAACAACAGGATCAACATCGTCCTCAGCAGGGAGCTCAAGTACGTATCACACACCGTCACTGTGGCGAAGCACACAATGATGCAGTCATTTTCCAAAATGTGACAATGCCTTAAAATGTTCTAAAATTTGCACTTAACCCAGTCGAAATGTAATTAAACCCAATAAATGTATTACATTTACCAGTAGTCTTGAAATGTCCTGAATGATATTGTAAGGTTTTTAACAGCAATGTAAACCTTTCAGGTGGGTCATACATTCTTTCCAACACTGATGATGTAATAATTTTAACAGATAATGTAAAAAATAATTATTAGTCAGAAATATAAATCCAGCAAGTAAACAAAATTTATAACACTGTCAGTTTCATGTTAGCGCACTGAAAACACATTTGACACTGGTTTAATTTTTGGAAATGTGAACTTATCACACAAACCTGCATTTAACTAAAATCCTATCAATGGGAAATAAATCCACTCACATTCATGCAAATCAGTTGTTGTGTAAGGACTGTCCATAAGTCCAGTGTGGCTCTTAGATTGGACATCATCAGAAGATAAAAAATAGCTGCAAAAAATGGCTAACTTCAAGTGGGTGATGACGGCAAAATAGAGCCATTTGGGTTCTCACTTTTTTGTGATAAAACAAATGAAATATCTTTGTTGATTGGGTCGAAGTGACCCTTTAAATCACTAAGTAACGTGATAGTATGACATCATACAGCTCAGCTACCTAAACACAGGGCCAAAGGTGCTAAAGTGAAATGTTACTCTGCATGAACTGTTGTTAACTTAAGTGACCTGATATATGTGCTCCTTTTCCTACAGAGCGCCCCCTGCAGGGGCACACTACCTAGCACCAGACTTCAGCTCGGCTCTCAGGCTGGTGGACACAGAGCTGGCAGAACAGGCTGACCAGGTCTGGGTTATAGGAGGCAGCTCTCTATACAAGGTAGGAACGATTGAACTTCATGTCATACAGCAGCACCTTTAATGCACAGAATGTTGCACTAAGTGCTTCACAATTCAGCAGCAAAAACAAAAACACAAGTTTGAAACCATGAGTCATGAAAGTCATGAGATAAAAAAGTTAAATTAGACCATAAAGATTAAAGCAGACAGCCGCTCAGTATGGGCTGTATCAGAAAGATATGTTTTTAGTTGTCATTTAAAACTGTCCAGTGAGTCAGCGGATCTAATACTTAAAGGCAGAAAGCTCATATTTTTGGGGGCTTAGTAGCTAACAGAAGCAAATTCCCCAAAAGGTCGATTACAATTATTTCGAGTCTCGGTGGGAAAACTGCTAAAGAAATGGACTATCTTTAACCCTAAAGGACTGTTTGTCACATTGTCTGCACTTTTCATTCTTCATTCATTGATCATTTTGGCTGTGTTCATGCATATAGCATACATTTTGGCAAAAGTGTGTATTTTTGTTTAATCTTGGAATTTCCTGATCAGCTCCTACAATAAGTCTAAAAGCACTGTGGAAACTAAATTGTTACATTCAGACTGTTAAGTGCAAAAAACTTAAACCAATTCAAGCTGAAATGTTCAATCCCACAGCCATCAGAGGATATAAACATGCATTGTGTTATTTCTGGGTGTCCTTCTAGGCTTTTGACTTGGAATTTGTCATTTTTTACAATTTTACACCTGATGTCCACTAGGAGCACTGTCACAGTCAGTGTTGCTGCAAATCATTGACATATTCCAGACTGTGATAGTAAAGCAAATCTAATTTGCATGTAGTATATGGAAAATAATTCATTTTTTTATTTGTTTGGTTTTTTTTTTTATCTAAAAACATAGTGGCATCATGACAAAACCTGGCATTTAAAGGGTTAAAATTCTGAAAATTACTAAATATTTGATTTTTATGAATAGGACTGATGTTGGTTCATAAAATAAACTCATTGAAAGTAGAAAATCATATAAATGTCTAATGTTTTATTTAGCTTAATTTTGAAAAGTGTTCTGATCAACAAGGGAAATGATGGCTAAATAATTATCCAGGGTTGAATTTTACTGTCAGACTGGTTGCAGATTTCAGTGTTGGTCATGGTGAACCACTGCAGTATTTGTTGGTATCAAACACTCTTGCACACGCGCGCGTGCACACACACACACACACACACACACACACACACACACACACACACACACAGAGCCCTCTTCTTTCTGTAATTATGTTCTGTTTGCTTTGGGCTACCCAGGAAATGATGGAGAGCCCGGGGACCAGGAGACTGTTCGTCACACAGATCCTGAAGCAGTTTGAGTGTGACACGTACCTCCCTGAAATCAGTCCGGACAAATATCGTCTGCTGCCAGAGTAAGATCAGCACACATATTGAGGAAAATTCAGGTTTACTACAACTTGAGACTTAATAGGTAGTTCTGGTTGTCCTTTCTTTCAGTTATAACCGTGTAGTCACCAAGGAGATGTAGGAGAAAGTAAACATCAGATGGGTAAAGAAACTCAAATGGTCAGATGATGAAATAGGATTGAAACAAACCAACAGTTCATCCCAGAAGTCTTTGTCTGGCCAAAGACTTCTAAGCTGAGAGAGATGGAGCAGGAACTCCTTACTACATTGTATAAAACTGAGCTGCCTAATAACCGGGGCTACAATAATGTGTAGGGTGGCCTAGAGTGCTGTGTGAAGACCGTTTCCAACTTTGTACAGCACATTTCGCACAGCAGGGCAATTTAAAGTGCTTTACAAAGCAATAGAATATAAAAAACTTAATAAAAGATAGAGATTCACAATAAAGATTAAAGAGATAAGATATAAAGGTAAAATCAATTGCTAAATGATTAAAAAATAATAATACTAATCACCATCAAAAATAGTAAAAGTGCAGACAAGAGGTACAAAGATAGTAGCATGATTTAAAATGATGTAAAATATAAGTTTTCAGTCATTACCAGGTGGAGTAGGCAGTGTAAAAATGGAACCATTTAATCTTTTGTTTGAAAGTGTTGAGAGTCGGGGCTGTCTAACATCATCTGGGAGGTTATTCAGGTCTGTGCTGCATGATAACAAAACGCTGCTGCACCATGTTTTACAGTGTATGTGAATGATCAGCTGACGGGAAGAAAACAGACCCGAGCTGTTAAGCCTGGCATTGCATTTCCAGTGAGACAGTCTATAAACATAACCTTATATGGTGCATGCAAAACTAAGCCATCAAAATCATTATTATTGTCAGGTTCACATATTTATAAGTTCCATTTTCTGCTTGAAAAGTTGCAAAACAATCCATTGTGGCTCACAAGAATGCCCGTACACTTGAAATAATAAAATGGCTAATTGGCCAATATGTTGTAGTTTAAGTTATTATTATTATTTTGTTATTATAGGGCAAGTTATCTTTGTTAAAAATATGTTAGAGTTTAATGTTCAGTTTAATGTGTATTTTCAGGCATTTAAAAAAAAAAAGTTTAGTTAAATTACAAAATATGTAATTGGTTGCTAATATTTGCACAGTTGTGACTCGACTGTGACGGTCGCCAAACCAGTTAACTGTGTGACATTGTGGTGTACTAATATCCTGTAAAATGATAAATTCATGTACAAAAACCTGGTTCTGAATATGATGTGTAAACTCCCTCTGTGGTGCCCGTTTTTAGCACGAGGTAATTGGTATGCATTGCTCCTTGGTTGTGAACCAGCTCGATCAAAATGAAAGCAAGATTTTAAATGTTGCTGATAATCCTTCATTTAATAAGAAACCCGGAGAAAATTAGAGCCATGCTGCAGTAGACTGAAATTGTTCCTTAAAGTTGATTCAAGTAGAAAACACTGTTTGCTCATCAGATTTTCAAAGGTAAATCTAAATGTATTTAAAAATCATTAAACCAAATGTTGTTTTTATTAACGTCCCTTTAGGTGTGTCTGTGTAATACAACTGTTGGCTGCTGAAATTGGGAACTTCTGACTTTTGAGTGGTGCAGACTGCTGTCAGACCTTAAACATCTGTGTGTAAAGCAGATGAAACACACAGTGAGGCTTGTTTCTCCTCCCGCAGGTTTCCAGGAGTGCCGCAGGAGCTGCAGGAGGAGAACGGGATCCAGTACAGATTTGAGGTCTATGAGAGCATCCAGCAGTGAAGAGAAATAAAACCACAACAATGTAAATTCTGGACTTTTAGCAATTTATTTTGGAGTTAAATACAGGTGGGTGAGGGTTTATCATTAACATGATCATATACTGTACTCTGTCTGCATTTTACAGCAAAACCAGCTGAGTAGGTCAGCCTCTGTAAGTAAATCACCAGAAAATAAATAATAATAACAAAAAAGTGAAAAACACACACACAAATGATGCTGCTGAGAAAAACATTTATTTTTATATTATATTATATTTTGTTCTGCAACAAAATTTTCAATCTAAAATTATTATAATCATAAATATAGTTAGGATTAGGATAGTCAGGATATTGTTAACAATCCCTCTCCCCTCCCTCTTTTTTAAAACTTATTTTTAGGTTATTTTATTTTTCAAATATCTTTCAATTTGAGAGACATTTCTTGCCCAGTTGGTCATTGCCTTTCCTGCCCAATTTTTTCAAAAGAAATTGGTGTGATTTCTTCAAAAACATGTAGAGAAGGTCACAAGCAACTTAACAAGACATGGCCCAAACATTAGTAAAAAATGACAAGAAAATCATCTAAAAATAACAAGCCAACAAATAAAACCCCAAAAATGACTGAGAAAAGGTGCTGAAAAAGTATTGTTTTAAATATATTTTATTGTTGTTTGTTCTGCAACACAATTTCAAATATGAAATCATTATAATTATATACAATATAATAAATATTGTATTCAGGACATTTTCCCCCATTTTAAGGTATTTTTTTAAATAATCTCTTTTTTTCACCTTTGTTTAATTATTGCAATTTAAACTACATTTCTTGACTTTTCGGTCATTACCTTTTTCCCCACGTTTCGAAAGAAACCAACTTGCTCAGGTTTCAAAGGGTCAAATAGTTATGAAAGGCGTCTGAATGCAGCACAGGAAAACTGACAACAATCCAGCTTTCAAAGTTTAAAACCTCTTCTCGATAAAAGTAAACAGGAAATTACAGTCTGGGATAGTGAGAGGTGAAGAACAGTCAATTTGAACACTTCACACTGACTGTTATGACACAGACATCATCAGACTGAAATTTCCACACAGTGGAGAAGGACATCATGCCTTTTAAAAAACCATGTCCTCATTACCTGATGCAGAAGTGAGCTGAACTAAATCTTTATTAATCAACCTTACATTGAAGTCATCCACTGAGCCTGTTTGGTAAGTTGTCCATGAAGTCAGTGAAGCTCTCTGTTGTGCAATCGTCGCCAAAATAAAATCCATCCGCTCGCAGCCTTGAACTTTCCGGTGACGTGGTCGGAACTATTGTTGTTTCACACATCAACAGTCTGAATACCTGAAGGTGAAAAGAAATGAGTCTTACCTGCGCAAGTACTTTCACCAAAGACCAATGTGTGCACTGTGGCTGCTCACAATGGGATGCGCTGTGATTGGCTGTGTGCTTCCTGCTCCTCAGCTGCCATAGGCTCGCCTTTCACTCATCAGACATATATGAGTCTTCACTGCCTGCTCTCATCAGTCAATCCCTCTGCACGGATGGATGCTGGTTCCTCCTCAGCGTGGACGGTGAGGGTGTCCTGTCAGCTGGAGGGGACCTGCACTTTGACCAGCTTCGTCAATAAAGAATGAGACACATTCAGGTGAGTTTATACACATTTACACTTTGTTGCTGTAGTGCGTGTATGGTAAATGTCCCTAATATTCCTCATAATGCCAAGGTAAGAATTGTTATTTAATAATGACAGTAAGAATATTAAGCTTTAACCCTTTGAAACCTGGAGCGACATCACTTTTCACAAGTTCTCAAACCTTTGAACCATGAGCAAATTAGCGTGATTTCTTTAAAAACAAAAATGGGGGAAAAAGACAATGAGCAACCTGGTAAGAAATATTCCACAAACTGCCAAAAAAAGTTGATTTCTAAAATGATTTTCAAATAAGCTAGGTGGAAAAAGAAAAAAAGCAAGGGAAAAACTTTATTATTGTTACAGAATTATTATAATTTTAAGCACTTTTTTTCTTGTTCATTTCCTTATTTTTCTTTTTTTTTATTTATTTGTTTTTTATCACTAATTTTCAGGTACATTTCTACTGCTTTTTACTAGTTTCTTGCTAATTTTGGGATCATTTCTTTGCTTGCTGCTTTCTTCCCATATTTTTGTGAGATATCAAACAAATTTATGTATAAATTTATTTATAAGTTTCAGATGGTTAAAGAAAGCATCAGACTTAAATGGGGATAATATGATGAAATTTTTAAGTGTTATTCGTTACAGTGTATTTTCTGCATGACATTTACGTTATTATGCTGTGAAGTTAGAGTTTATGTGAATCAGGAGTTAGTGTTTATTTTTTTTATTCAGTTTTTTGAGACAACATAGCATGTATATGACAGATGATGTCAGAATACAGTCTGCTTTATCTAACAGCCGTAAACTGACATTGATCATTTATGTTGGAATTTGGGCAGCAGAAGATGAAAGACGATGTCCTTGTAGAGTTATTTCTGTTCTGTTCTGAGAAACATTCATTCCCTTTGAGTCATACTCTGCTTCTGAGAGGAACTGACAGCAGATTCTACCTGTGACCACTTGACTGCATCCATAAGTAGCTCTCAACACGTTGATGAATACACGTATGTTAGGCAGATTGTCATAACAATGATAACATCTCAAACTCTAGTGGGGAAGCACAGAGTGAAAAAGCATGATAAAGTGTTAAGGAATGACATTTTCTCTGCTGCCTCCATCATTAGCTATTCTGTCTGTGTTGCTGCTGGTTGAAGGCCAGGCCTGACCCCTCACAGACGCACAGACGGGGGTTTGAATGTCACTGCAGAAAGGGCTGCGAACACAGGTTCAAATCTCCTGCTCCTCACACACACTTTATAGTCCTCCCACATGAACCAGGACAGCAGTGTACAGATTATTAACAATGAAGGAGCCAAGTTGTCAGAAATAAGTGTTGACATTGTACATGTCTGCAAACAACATATAGATTGCATGTATAGATTTTATATGCACCATATTAATGTTTCCAAAGTGACCTAGTAGCTGTTATCCTGACTGTTGTCAGGAGGTGGAGGAGACGGAGGATGGTGTGTCACCGAGGCGAGGCGCCTGCCAAGCTGTGGACCACTGTTCAACACCAACGAACACTGTTCAACACCAACGAACAAAACCAGATGTTTTTAGCGAATTACTGTTGGGTTCCCAAAGGCTTTTCAGGCACCAAATATGATTGTTTTTTGGGGGGGACCCAGTTGTGTTTCTCTTGCGACATTTTTGTTCCAAAACTTGGGTGCTTTTAAGGGACCTATTGCTGTGTTCTTGCAGCATTTCAGTTCCTAAACGTGGGTGCTTTTTAGGGACATGTTGCTGTTTTTTCTAGGGACATCTTAGTTCCAAAATGTGAGTTAGGGGAATGAAAAGTTTTGTTGTTTTTTTTTTTTTTTACAATTTTGTATTTCTCAGTAATTAGTGCAATAACTAAATCAAAACTGGCTAAATAAATTAGTAAAAAGACTCAGCTTTGTAGAAAAAAAGAATTGTTATAAATCTCTGAGGCCCCTCTCACCCCTTGAAAGGCACAAAATGTTTTAGTTTGCCCCTGCACCAGGATTAATCTCCACATGCATCACAAGCCCAGCGAGTGATTTCTGATGCTGCTGGAGCACCAATATACACTGTCCTGTCTTTCCTCAAGAAATTGGAATCAAGGTCCCAAAAAATGCTTTTTTTTCTACAAATTTATGCTGTGCAACTTCAGGGTCAAAGCCCAGCTGCGGGAATATGGAGCATGTGCAGATCACCTAGGTTGAGGCATATACATGAAAAATTCAGAGAAATTCTTCTTGCTGCGATTGGTGTGGAATAACATGTTTGCATATTAAAAGTCCTGTTTTGGTTGCACAAACTTGACTTTTTCTAACATTATGTAAACATACTGAGTGTCCCCTCCTCTTTGCGATAAGGTCAGCTCATATGCTAAATCACTGTAGAAACACTGATATGATATGTATAAAATGCACAAATGTAATTTATTCATGGTTTGCAGGAAAGTAAAACATTTTTTTCTGGTGACTGGGCTCTGCTCTCACAATTTTGTTTTTAGCTGCAGCCTTTGAATCTTAGATTAGAACATAACTCAGAATCAGAACAGCAGCACTTATAAAATGTTTGAATACTCATCTTCACCATAGCTTCAGTGCCTGTATTGCAGCCTAATGCCTACATCTTAACTTACAGCACAAAATTTGGAGTGGCATCACAGGGTACGCATTATACCCTGAATAATCTTACCTTGCCATCTTCCAGGGCTGGCATGACATCAGCGACAGCACATGTTTTTTATGTAAAATGGGCTTTTGTGAATGAAAGTGGAGCTAGAACCATTCATGGTCACTGGACTGTGAAGATGACATCTGTCTTTTTTCCTTCGAGAGACTGTGAGTGTGTGCGTGAGCAACAGACGTAGGTGTGCAGAGGGTGACGCCAAAGCCCCTGTTCTGAATTATTTGGTATAATGCTCCTGACCTGAGGGTGATCAGCTTCACTAAAATTAAATTATTCCTCTTTCTTTTCCCCATGTTTACACTCAAAGAGGGCACTGACAGTATTTCGACAATATCTTTATTGAATAAGTTGGTCTTTTGTTAGGCTAGTCCAGTCAACTAGTACATTACCATGGTATCATCGTTTTATATGATGTTCTTTTCTGTATTTACGTACATGCTTTACATCCTGCTTACACACACACCTACACAGTGAAACTATGTCATGTTTCGCAGATAAGACTACAAGACGTGATCAGTCGTGGATGTAAGACACACAAGGCCACACACACAATAGGCTGCAGACATGAATACAGGCAGTCCAGGAGAGTATAACAAACACATTGTGTTCTTAAGTCTGAGGCTGGAAGGATGAAGTTATGTCCTTTAAATGTTTGACTTCTGTCATTACACATCTGCTCTGCTCAGCTGTGTGTGTTTGTGTGTGTGTGTGTGTGTGTTTGTGTGTGTGTGTGTGTGTGTGTGTGTGTGTGTGTGTGTGTGTGTGTGTGTGTGAGTGAGTGAGTGAGTGCATCTGCATCATCTTAACCCTTTGAAACCAGGAGCAACATCACTTTTCTTGTGCTTCTTTCAGATGCCTTGCACAAGTATTTAAACCTTTGAACCCTGCTAAATTTGTGTGATTTCTTTCAAAAACATTTGAAAAAAAAAGCAATGAGCAATTTAAATACTCACAGATTTTGAAAATTATTTTTTAAAATGTCTAGGTAAAAAAGAAAAAAGCTAGGGGAAAATTGGATTTATAATTATCGTAATGATGTATTAATTATTATAATTCTTAAGATCTTTTTCCAGGTCCTTTCTTTGTTTTTTGTTTGTTTATACCAACGTCCTTATTTTCTTGCTAATTTTTGGATCATCTTTTCCTCCGTTGACAATTTGCTCAAGTTTCAAAGGGTTGGGGTAACTAACTAGGGTAATATTTGTCAACCTGGATCCAATTTTCCCATGTTTTTGTGCCAGAGTGACGAATGGAAAATAAGTATTTTAAAACTGGTCTGATACTGAGTGAGACTGCTAAAGCTGGCAGGTGTGAAACAGGTTGCAACATAACCACTTTTGGCATTTGTGCACCGTCAATTTACATCCACTAAGAGAGCTTATTTTTTGCCACTGACAGGCTCAGATTGTTGCTATACGTGCCTGACAACATTATGAAAAGGACCATTAGAGAGATAGACCTTATTGTTAAGGATCCTTTTTGTACAACCAGAAATAGCCCCAGAATTACCATCACCAAACCCACCAAACTCCTTTTAAATTAACTATAATTTTATCATCATAAAAGACATTAAGAGTCAACAGAAGCCAACTAAAACTCACAAACGACGTCTTGGTTTGTCCTTCCACTGTTTTAGCAATCATTTGCTCTGGTTTTGTAGACCTTAACCCTTAATTCACTCAGTTAGATGTGACGATATGCTGGCTCTGTACACACTAAATTTATTTAAATTGAGTCTAGTGAGTTTAGCAATTTCTCGGCTGTTTCTGGTTGAACTATAATTATCTTACCCTTTCAGAATATTATGTATTTTACATCCTGTGACTTGAACTACAGGCCTGCCAACCATGCCATCGCCACTGTTGACACAAAACGTATAAAGCTGATCAATATGCCCGCTCCTCTATTTGTCTCCCAAACTCACACTTAGATCCAATCAAATGGTAAAAATAGGCAGTGCTGACTGATAATAATCAAGATTATGTTTCTGCACAGCCTATTTCTCTCCTAAAATGTTTTAAAAAATGTACTTTAATGCCTTGTCTCACTGTAATGGCGAGAGTTTGTGAACAGGAAGTGGGCGCCATACAGCTTCCTGCACTGTGAAAATGAAGGCTGAGGAAATGCAGATCAATCTGAAAAACTGAGCAGTGCTGATCAAATATAAACCAAGATTCTGTTACTGAGTTGTATATTTCTCTCCTCAAATGAACAAAAGCCAATGCCACAGTCCTTCTATTCTGTTTTCTCTGGTCATGTAGCACCAATTTCAAAAAGTATTTGTGCCTTTCTTTGCAGAGACGGCCTAATTTTATTTGAGGACCCTGTTTTTATTGGTGAAATCCTTTAGAATAAGAATTTGATCCTGTCAGGGGCAAAAGATGAGCATTTTAGTGAAAATGCACAATGGCCCCAAGTAGTTATATTGCAGCCTGTTTCACAGCTGCCGGCAGAGGCGGTCTTGCTTAATACTGGACCAGTTTTAAAAAAATGCAGTTCCCATTAGTCCCATTTGCACAAAAACATGAGAAAAACGATGGCCAAGTCGAAAATTACAGAAGTTACCCTTTAATCAGAAGTGTGATCATCACTCCAAGAGTTTAAGGCATTATAAGGCTTCTTATAGAGGTTCCACTGACATGTAGATGCTAACTAAACTTCTGCCCCTTTGCTGATTGCAAAATTATGTTACAACATAGAAATGTCATAACAACATAGTCTCTCGCAAGCATGAAATAACAATTATCAGAATGTGGGTCTCAAGGCCCATTTGTTCATTTGTATGCTGTGTTGTGTAAAGGTGTATATTTTACATCACACTGGCTGTTTTTCAAAACATGTCATAGATTTTTTTAAATGTATTTGTCCTTCCTCCCAGGCAGTCATCAGTCTGCATTCTATTCAGCATGCTATGAACTTTCGGAGACATTAACAATACATCTGTGTTGTGAGAGTGCTACAGTCACCTACTTTGGTAATTAAATGTTGCTATGGATACCATTCATCCATTTTTCTAATCTGTTTACCCTGTTCAGGGTCAAGAGTAGGCTGAAGCCTATACCAGCATGCACTGGATAAGAGATGAAGTACACCCTGGAGAGGTTGCCAAACCTCTCAGGACTAACATACATAGACAGACAAACCATTCACACTCACATTCACACTAAAGGGCTGTTTAGAGTCCTATAGTGAGCACATGTACTGTTACATATACAGTATGTTTCACTAAGAGGTGTATGTTGAAGTGTCTTCTCGACGTCTTCACTATGAAAACTCAACAACCTGCCACCTGGAGCTTTCTTTAATCTGAACTTGTAATAACATGCACAGTATAGGTTCTAGGTTCTGTCTTTTTTTTTTTTTTTTTTTAGTGTTTTTTACAAAGTAGAACATTGTGCATGCATGCAACCAACAGCTGCCCATTTGACTGACTACCCATGTAACTTTAGTGTTCCTCCTCCTCTATTGCAGGGACTGGACTGTGCGAACCTTTGGACAAATGTAAAAATTCTTCACTGGAGACACTGAAGGCAGATAAGAGGTATCCAAGACTATCACAATGGGCGAGTCAACAGAGGTTCGGACAGATGGCAATTCTCTGCTGAAGGCTGTGTATTTGTGTCGTCTGCGTCTGACTCGGCTGCTCTTGGAAGGAGGGGCCTACATAAATGAGAGTAATGAACAGGGGGAGACACCACTTATGGTGGCTTGCAAGACACGACATACAGATTCACAGAGTGTACCCAAACACAAGATGGTTCGGTATGTTCTGTCAGGATACATGTATTGATTCTTTAACGCATGTGGTTTGTTGAAAATTACTTGCTTAAGGACTCTTGAGGACTTTTCTGGTGTAGTAAAAATAATCTTTATTCCCAATAGGTATCTTCTGGGAAATGGTGCTGATCCAAACATCCAAGATAAGACTGGGAAAACCGCTCTGATGCATGCATGTCTTGAACAAGCTGGAGCTGAAATTCTGTCTCTCTTGCTGAGTCATGGAGCTGATCCAACTCTGGAAGATCGTGCAGGCCTATCAGCATTGGTTTATGCAGTCAATTCAGGTAACAGAAGTGTCCTTGGGGTCCTCCTGGATGCCTGCAAAGCAAAGGGTAAGGAGGTTATCATCATCACGACCAACAAACTGCCGTCTGGCCATCAGATGACAAAGCAATATCTCAATGTCCCTCCGCCTCCAGACCTCGAGGAGCGCATGCATTACACCCCAGCATCTTGTTACTTGTCTCCATATTATGAGATGCCACTACGAACTCCTTCACAGGGCTTCACAGCAAGTGCTTCTTCCCAACCCAGTAGCCCCCATCTTGGCTTAAGGGAAGCCCAGTGTTTAGGGTCAGGGCCTGGCCTCGTCACATCTCGACCAGGCTCTCCGATTCAACATCCTAGTCCTTTGCATATTCCTGGTGTGGATAAGCGGCTTAATCTCCAAAGGATACACTCAGAGCAGTGGTCCAAAAGTCCCTCCCTGCTGCTCCAGCAGAGCCAGACGTCGTCTCTGACAGAAGAGCCAGCAGAAATTCTACCTGAGGAGGAGTTGTCCTTCAGAGTCAATGGCCTAGGATTCCACGGAAGACCTCCTGCCCTTTCACGCCACCATAGCATGGATGTCAAAGATGCATCAGGGCTTCTGAAAGCACTGGAGAACATGTCAGGAAATGAGAAAAGGGGAGGAGGTGGAAAAAGAGGCTTTGGTAGGAAGATGTCATATGACAGCGCTGCAAGTTCGCTGCATTTTACTTCACACCCAAACTTGCATCAAGACAGTTTCCCCTTTCCCCACGAATCCAGCCGTGTGGATGAAGACTGTCTCAGACAATTGAATGTTTCCAGTCTGCAAAACGTGGTCCGTCGGCGAAACATTGGCATTGACCACTACAGTTCTGACTCTCAGTTACCGCAGTTTGGCAGCCGAGACAATAGCTCCAAGAACTGGGGTGGAGCTGGAGTGGGACCTGAAAAGCACAAGCTGGTCAACAGCAGATCCTCCACTCTGTCAGGATCCAGGGAGTCCTTGGAGAGTACTGTCCAGAGACGAAGTGCTGCCGGGCTGGAGCGAAGAGGCTCAGGGGCCCTTCTTCTGGATCACATCGCCCACACTCGCCCTGGATACCTCCCTCCTTTGAATCCCCATGCTCCTATACCAGATATTGGCGTCAGCTCTAGCTCTTCCTACCCATTGAGTGGAAGCAGCAAGACACTGAATGGTGTTCTCACAGGATCAAAGCCAATTCTACCCTGTGCTCCTGTTTTTCCTAGGGATCTAAAAGCCAAGAAAATGCTGTGGAGACGCCACTCGATGCAGAGTGAGCAGATAAAACAGCTTGCCAACTTCGAAGAAACTTTTGGCCACTAGGATAAAATATTGCATGTATCTAGAGAAAAATGCATGTGCTCTTATCAGTATCACACAGTTCTGTGCTATACCTATGATGCCATCGCTGATGCCAGTTCATGTGCCCTTGTAAAACTTACTGGTAATACATTTCAGGAATTCTGAGCCTGTGTCGATGTACTGTGTTAGACTTCTCATGTCAGAATTTGATATTGTCACACCAGCCATAAGGGTGGCTTGAGCTCTGTGTAATGAAACATACAAAAGAGTCAAACTTAAGTTACATGGGAAACTTTTCATCAATATTACCTAACAAAAATTTTAAAATATGTCTGGCATTTTTCCAGAAATGCTACATGGTCTGACCTAAACATTCTTAACACCAGGTCTTACTTGTTTCCAGAGATTTTAACATCATCTCGTTTCCTGTGTCAGCGGATGGAGTTGTCCTAAACTTTGAGCATCAGTCTTTTAGCTGCGCATGCGCGACGCATGGAAAATGAGAGAAAAATAAAAAATTAAGAACAATGTAAATTTGACTTATTTTGTTTTTGTTTCCTTGTTTATTTGATTTTTACTTTAAAGCAGATAATGAGTAAATGCACAACTTTTTTTCAGTATTTGGTTTCTACAGAAAAACAAACAAAATTCGTACTTATTTCTGAGTTTTCCAGATGGAATTGAATGAACTGATGATACACAGTCATCTCTCTTGTCATCTTTGAACATGATGTCATATCTAAGAAAGCACAGTGCAGTGTGAAATACAGATCAAGAAACGCCAGCTTGATGTGTGGGAATTAAATTTTGAGCATTTTAACAGTGACTGTATGTGCTAAATATGCATTAAAATGATTTCATTAGCTAATTTTCATCATGCTAGAATGACGATTTATTAAAGATGATCATATATATTCTTTACGAAAACAAAAATCATATATCCATGGAGTGTACTGTATACTGTTGGAATAAAACTGCACACTGAAGGAAAAAAAGCCCCCCAGCATTTAGAGTTTTGTCCAGTTTGTCTTGTCCCCTCTGTGTTACCAGAGAAAAACATTTTACTGCCAATTTGTAAAACTGCATCCTTAAAAATCTAAAGCATTTTCAGAGTTGCCATTGGTTACACTTAAGTGTTATATTTAACCTTCAGTGTTTGTCTACTCAAACTATGTACCAAATGTTTAAGCGACTAACAGGATGTGTAACTTACAATCAACTGAAAATCACTGTTGGTTTTGAGCTAAGATGAGCCAAGGCAGTGTGTATGTGTGTAAATGGCAGAATGTTCAAAGGCACCTGTTTGGCTTTTAACCCTTTGAAACCTGGAACAACATCACTTTTCTTGTGCTGCCTTCAGACACCTTTAATATGCATTTCAAGCTTTGAAACTTAAGCAAACTGGTTTGATTTCTATTAAAATCATTGCTAAAAAGGAGGAGCTCACAAGAAAATGACCTTAAACTTTAACACATATAGACAGAAAGAGAAAATGAGACATTATTTTAAGTTAATAATACAAAAAAGGTAAGCAAACTGGTTTGATTTCTATTAAAATCATTGCTAAAAAGGAGGAGCTCACAAGAAAATGACCTTAAACTTTAACACATATAGACAGAAAGAGAAAATGAGACATTATTTTAAGTTAATAATATTATCTTTATTTTTGTTTTTTGCCCTTTTTCTTTTTTTTATTTTTGTTTGTTTTTGCAACATTTCAAGTCTTTTTTTTTAACCTGTAATTATAACTTGTTTCTATGTTTTTGATAGAAATCAAGCCATTTTGCTCAGGTTTCAAAGTTTAACTAAAAATCCCAAAATAAAATCATCCACTGACTTCAAAGCAAAATGTAACAAGTAAACAAGAGCCTTCATATAAATGTAGTGGAGTCAAAGAAATTAGTTTCCTAAAATAATAATACTCAAGTAAAGTACAAATACTCAAAAATTGTACTTAAGTACAGAACTGAAGTAAATGTACTTTGTTACTGTTCACCAGTGGCATGTGCTCATTTAAAAAAAAATAATTTCCCCTCAATATTTTCATTATACTTTTTAACCTTCAACACACATATAGACGAATCAAACAATGAAACTGTACAGGAAACACACTGGCCACGCAAACTGAATGTCTCACCTACATTCATAATACATAAAATACAACATGTATTACAGTTACAGTTTACAGTGATGCAGTTTTAAGCAGGCTCAGAAAACAAAGCATATAAAAAAGGAAATAACTTGAAATAAATGAAAATAAAATGAAATAAATAAATGACATTACATTATACAAATCATTCTTCCCTGGTACCCAAAAGTATTTTGACAGTTTTCAAGGCTGTAATCCACCATTCCCTTTAGCACCAAATCCAGAAGTCTTTTACCAGTATATCTAAAAAAAAAAGCTGTTCACATTTCAAAAAGCACTGGCAGTCAGAATCCATTCAACACACGATTGAATGGGGTGGAAACACTGACAGTCAGCCAGAGCCAGATAGAGAGAAGGGTCATAGGTCAGTTCACCTGTTTTGAAATAATGGATCCACAAAGACCTGAAGATAGAGGAGGAGGACGGAGGAGAGGAGGTCGCATGAGATTTATGTAACTCATGCTGCTCATGTCCTTGTCAGTGGGACGTCAGAGGGAAGCTGGGCAAAGAGTGCAGCTGAATGTGAGCTGCTATAATCCGGACCTTCAGAGAGGAGAACAGGTACGTCATTCAACCCTCAGGGAGTGTTTGACACATTTTACACGCTTTTCATTCTTCATTTTTTGTTCATTTTAGCTGTGTTCATGCATATGGCAAACATTTTGACAAGAATGTATTTTTGTTTAATCTTGGAATTTGCAGTTTAGCTCCAACAATCTGTGTAAACAAAACTGTTACATTCAGACTTTTGAGTGAAAAAAAAATGCTCAATTGAATTCCATTCAAACTTCAATTTTTGATCCCACAGCCATCCAAGCATAAAGACATGCATTGTATTAGGTAGGCAAGGTAGATTTAAAACTTTTTAATGCCACTTGGAATTAAGTTTAAGACCAATTCTGAATAACCAAAATTAAACACAGACAATTTATTATTTTGCCAAAAAATATTTATTGTAACATATAACATGACTTTTTTTATAATCTACGTTGAATGTTAGGAAAAACAACACATTTCTGAAATGGAACACATGGAAGGAAATAAAACATTATGTTATCATAAAGGTTTATATTTTTACCAGACATGGGAAATATTGTATATATATTGTGTTCCTCAGTCCACATGTGAGATTCCATTGCTTGGATTCCTATTATGACAAGTTTAAGAAAAGGAGTTTATTATATTATTTAAGGATTTTTTTTTTTTTAAAGTCCCTAATTATTTTGAGATTTTACGACACAATGTCAGAAAACACGTCTGAGCATATTTAAGACTCTTGAGAAAATAATATAAGTCAATTTCTTACCATTTACGGTCTTTTTTTTTAGATTAATGAATTCAATGGCTTTTAGGACTTTTTAAGGATCCGCAGGGACCCTGTAGTCCATGGCAGACCACAGGAAAGCTTTGGCTGAGTCCAGGTCACTCTCTTTTCATTGTGCCCGCTGTCAGTCAGTCAGTGTGTGCTGGCAGACGTCACAATGTCATACTGAGCTCTTTCCTTTGAGAGTCCGGCAGGTCATAGTAGATCCGACTGATGTCAAACTCTTTTCTGTAGGGCAGCAGGTCCTGAAGTGTGAACTCATCCTTCTGTCCAGTCCACACTGTAAGAGTGTACCTGTGGACCCCACAGCAAAGCAGAAACATTCAATCAACAGCTCAAAGGTGTTTACATACCACGTCTTTGCAAAAAACGATTGATTTATTTACTTATTCAGGAAGCCATCTACCTCTGACAGCTTGTGGCAGGAGCAGCGACAGCTACCACTGACTGAGAAAAGACTGACACTCGCAGAATTGTGTTCACGTCACTTGTTCTCTGCTTTAACCCTTTGAAACCTGGATCGACATCAGTTTTCTTGTGCTCCATTCAGATGCCTTTCACAAGCATTCAAACCTCTGCCTTTCACTCCATGTTTTTGAAAGATCTGCTCATGTGTCACTCAGCAATTTAGTAAGAAATGTGTCACAAAATGCAAAAATTTGTAAAAGGTATAAAAAGGGGAAGAGGGAGAATTATTAGAAAATAATTGTTTGAAAGTAGGGGTAAATTCCAGAAAAAAATAAAGCTCTAAAAATAATTATTGTAAGAATGTTTTATTATTATTTTTTTTTTTTTACAGGTAATTTTGTTGTTTGTATTCCTTTCTATTTTTGGTATTTTTCAGGTAATTTTCTTGTGTCTTTAATTTAAAGAGGGTTTGAAAGAGTTAATCCATGTGAAAAGTGACATATGGTACCTTAACACAGCGTCCTAACAGGATGGGTCATGTGCCGACACACAGATAACGACACACAGATAAAGTCATGCTGATGTGACTGGCTGGCGTCTGTGTGATATAATCACCTGTCTGACTGCTGCAGCAACCACGAGAGCTGAGAGAAGGACTGGGCCAGGAGAGCTGCACGCACTGGGAAGGTGACCGGATGTTTAAGGTCTCTACATGTGTCCTCCATCGCATGCACCATGTCCCAGCTGTAACCTGAAAAGTATTCAAATCAAACAAATCAATATGAAGTTTCCCCCTAACAGGAAATGAGCTGTTTTTTTTCTGCGTGTCTGCAACAGCTGTGTCTGAAAGCATGTTTTCATATTGTCCGTCCATCTGTCTGTCCCATTCTTGTGAACGTGATATCTCAGGAATGCCTTGAGGGATTTTTAAAAAGATTTGGCATGAACATCCTCTTGGATTTAAGGATGAACTGATTAGATTTGGGTGGTCAAAGTTCAAAAGACAAGGTCACTGTGACTGTGCATCCATCTGATTCTCATCGACATGATATCTCTAAAACACCTTCAGGGAATTTATTCAAATGGGGCACAAACGTCCACTTGGACTTAAAAATGAACTGATGATAATTTTATAGTCATAGCTCAAAAGTTCAAAAGTCCAAGCAACCTTGTCTGTCTCATTCTTGTGAATATATGATCTCATTGCCTTGAGGGAATTTCCTAAAATTTGGCACTAGCTTCCACTTCAACTTAACCATGAACTGATTAGAATTTGATGATCGAAGGTAAAGGTCACTTTGACCTTGAGTCCATTTCATTTACACTGAAGTGATATCTCAAGAACCTCTTCAGGGAATTCCTTAAAAATTTGGCACTACTGTCCAGTTGGACTCAAGGATGAACTGATTCGATTTTGGTATTTAAAGCCAACTTCAGTGTTGCAACCAAAGAGGTGGCAATTCTAGCTCTAATTTCATGAATTCATAACCTCTTCTCTCTTAAAAAAAAAAAATATTTGATAGGACCTATATGTGCTTTTCTAAGCACTTAAAGATGCTTTACGTGAAATGCAAAAAGAAAAATATAAGACAAAGAATACAAAATGTTGAAAGATGTTTACATGAGAAAGAAGTACAAATACACATACAAGAACAGTACTCTGTACTCTCCAATACTCTGACTGGGGTGTTCTTCTATAATGAACTGAATTTAGGCCTCCACATAAACACAGCAAGTGTTACTGATGTGTCTTCACCTGCGTTGTCTGTCCCAGCAGTCCATCCTGTGGTCCAGCCCAGAGACAGCACAGTGTGAGTGGGGAGAGCTGTCACCGCAGAGAGGAAGGCCTGGGGCTCCAGAGGTCTGGCCTGCCCCCCAGGACCACAGAGGATATCTGCATTGATCCACACAGGACGGCTGGGCTCGGCCAGCACCTCGTCCAGCAGAGCGACGGATGGAGACACCGCCTCCAGGCTGTGTGGAGCGTACACCACAGAGTTAGCATCACACACCACCACACATCACAAAGAAGGAAGATCAGAAGTGTCTCGCCTTTTAAAGTCCAGTTTTATTCCCTTGTTGTACGCCTTCACTCCCTCCAGCCACTCCCTCAGTGTGATGTCACTGTCAGTGTCAGGGGGATGAGCCATGATTGGCTCTTTGGGGTCACCACCTCGTATTATTATGTCGGCCTCAATCATATGAGTGGGACCTAAGGGTGAAAAAAATAAATGGTCAGTAGGCGGGTTTCCATCACAGATATGCACAATACTCGAGTGATATTTTGAAAATGTCCATAAAACACAATTGAGAGATGAATGCGTTTCAACTGAGTGATGTTCTGTGACTTTTCTTTCTTGGTTGTTTTAGCTCACTGTGACTGTAATGCTGTATATTTGGGATAACATCATTTTGTGAGAATTAAATAAAACTACCAAAGCATCTGAGATTTAATAAGCCATATATCTGTATTTGAGTGAGTGCTCATAACTCTGATAGACATCCACACTCTGACTAGCCTACTTAATCTGCAGATTACTTTCTTCATTCAGCTTTGTTTGATCAATAAAATACAAAAATGTTCAGATTTCCAGAGCCCAAGGTGATGTCTTATAATGTCTTTTTTTGTCAGACCAATCAAAAACCCAACGATTTAAGATCAAATTGGATAACTCAATAATGATCAATCAGTTTTCAAAACAGTCCATTACTAGATGAATTGAGTAGTTTCATCTCAGTTCCACACAGCTGCAGTGTAATGGGCCCTGCTGGAAGGTGCAAGGTAGATTTATTGGTCATTTTACATTTTGACAGTATTTTTCTCAACCCACATTTCTAAGAAGTGCACTTTTTCTCGACTGTAGTCCATAGTGAACTTTAAGTTGCTGTCAAAACTGTTCAGCAGTGTTAGCTGTTAACGGTGTTATTTCCTAACACTTTGCATGCAAGTTTTTCTGATAGACCAACACAACCCACTCAAACGCTTCTAACCCTCCTTCCTAATGGAAATTACTGATGCGGCACCTCCCTCAAAAATTACCCACTTTAGTCATCCACACATAGGCAAACGGTTTCCTATTAACAGTGTGATTACCTGCTCTCAGCTCATGGTGTTTACATGCTGCACTGCCCTTGTGGTTTATCGTATGTTGGTAAAACCACCAGGAAACTGAAACAATGCATCACTGAACACAAGAGTACAATACGCAGAAACGACCATGATTATTCTGTCGCTGTGCACTTTCATGAACAGAAACATGACATTTCCTCTTTACGCTTCTGTGGTATTGAGAGGGTTAAAAAACCACCATGTGGTGGTGACCATGAGCTATTACTTAAGACACGGGAACCTTTTAGGATCGTTACCTTACAGACATTGTCTCCAAAAGGCCTTAATGCTGAACTGTTACTTAATGTAATGTTGTGATGAGGAATAGTCAGTACTTCTGAGTGTTCCTGATCAATAGTTGGATTTACTTCAGCCCATTGATGATTATTAGATATTTTACATTGCTCTCTATTATCACTAGATATACTCACAGAAGATCTATTTTTTGATTATTAGATGTATTTACATAAATCTACTTTTGATTATTATATAATCTGAAATAGGCCTATTTCTTGATTAAGATGTCTTTAGTATATAGGTCTATTTGAGTCCCCTTTGATTACTTGATGTACAGATGTTGTTTCTACTGTCCAGGTATTTAAGCTTTTTCAAATGTCATTTTCTTATCATGCAGATTTTTTTGTATTTGATGCTATATTCGAGTATCTGTTTATTATGTATGGTTATTTTTTCTTTCGATGTCTAAATTACAAAGTGTGATAACTATCTGTTGATCTACTTATTTATCCACTAATGATTTTTGTTTTTATTTACCCAGGTAACGAAGCCTTGTGTGGAAGATTTATATGGTACTTTTATTATCATCATCCCCTCCCCGCTTTTTGTTGGATGATGTTCACATGGTCTTCAGTGCCCCCAATAATTTTATCTATTTATATTATATAAAACAAAAGTGATACTCATTGATTTGTTGATTATTTGATTGATAAAATTTATTTATAGATTACTTATGTGACACTGGTTATCTACTTGATTAATGTATTCACTTGTCATTAGTGTGACACTGACTGATAGATCATCCTGACCTCACACTACTGAGGTCATGCAGTCCTGATTAACTGAATGAAAACAACCTGTGGGACTGTGATTTTTCTACTCCTTGACTGGCTGCCTACAAGGAAGTGTCTCCTATATATTTGCTTGTATTGACTGTGTCTGACTGTTTACCTGATGAAGGTCCATTGGACTGAAACTTTGTACTGAGTATTTAATAAAATTGTTTTTTTTGAAAGTACAGGACAGTGTGCGGAACCCAACTTCTTTTACCTTTGAAAACAAAATTAAAATTTGTCCTTAAATCCTGCTACATCTTGGGGAAATATACACCATGTAGTTGTTAAACCTGAGTGTCAGAGGCTTAAGCCCTGAATTTCCATAAATAGACCCTGATATATATATATATATCAATAAGATTAGGTCTAAAAAAATAATATACCATTCTGTACTTAATATTTATTTCTAACAGCTACCCTCCAGGTGTCATGTGCCCTTGTACCTTTCTCAAAGACAGCACTGAAGATGCGTGAAAAGTACTGACAATGTTGGCCTAATGTCATAGTATTTTTTCTGTTTCTGTTTAGTTTTGTTTTTTTTGACAAAGGGGGTGAGATGGGTTTATTTTAGTATTAATGCGATGGCTATTTATTTATTTACTGTCTTTTCTTTTTTGGATACTGTCCTTGTGTAAATGATTTAAATATGATTGTTGTGTTGTTTTCATTTGAGTGAAACTGCTATTAAGTGTTCAAAAAACTACTACAACTACATATACTTTTCTCATCAAAATCTTTAATTAATCTAGAAAGTAAAAAAATGTTTTTTAGTTTTGAAAGTTAAAAAAATGTTTAAAGGTAACTGAGATAGTATAAAAGTGTATTTGTTTTTTTTTTTTTTTTTTTATATATATTATGATGGGCCCGTAGGATCGGGGTAAGACTCCAATTTCCTAAAATCATAGAAAGCCCCTGCAAGCAGTTTATTTGTGAGCACAAGAGTTGGTTTGACACAGGTTTTAAGGCGTTTTTTGTTCTTCAGTAACACATGTAGTTTCACCACAGAAACAGCATTTTTTTCCGTGTGCCAGACAAATAATTACCACTAATACCACAGGTACTATTATACTATAATAGTATAATAATACAGTATAATACTGTTATCATACTAAAATATTAGAATTTTTCGGGTAATGGCACAAATGTTTGCCACGAGAGCTCGCTGTGGCGTCATAAAGATCTTTACCGCACCTGAGAGAGCGTCAGTCAGCCGGCTCGCGCTGTTCGCTGCGTGCGACCATCTGACCTCGGCAGCGTCTCTCATCCGTATGTCCCCCCGACACAAGAAATACTCCAGAGTTTGGTCAGACATCCTCCTGCTGAAAGGCAAGTCCCTGTCAAATGTTCACCGCCACATTCGCGCCACTTTACGACTCACTGGGCTTTTAGCTCGGTTAGTCAACCGGAACACGGCCGAGCAGCTCGAGCTCGAGAGGGCGAGAGTAACCGTGTTTTGGCTGTTTTACCCTTTAAACCTCAAATGGCGCAAACTGTAAGACTTCCATGAAAGCTGGAGTGGGCAGAAATCTAGAAAAGGCTAAAAAAAAAAAGGCAGAGTTTGACACAGATCCCTCCGCGTGCAGCTCTCCCAGAGCCCCTTATTTCAGTGTTTATTATTGTAGTGCACTAAACTCTCCTCTCTGTCCGAAGCTCCTCCCACCGGATTACCACGGGCACGCGCACACTTCATACTGATATTTTTTCTCATACAGTGATTTATTTTCTTATTTCATTGTGTATGGATAGACATTTGAGACAGAAATATTTTAATTTTAACATCCACTCAATGATCTACTTTCTATTGAAATTTAAAAACCACTGAATGAATAGCCCTGAAATATTTTACCCTAAAAACCATGTGTCTTAAGTTATTTGCTCTTATTTCACTCTTTTAAAATTATAATATGACATTTTCACAGTTTGCAATTAATTTTTCATTTGAAACTTGAATTTTTTTATCTGAATTTGTGAAAATTAGAAAACAATATATTCAATTCCAGCTTTACAAGTTGCAAATTAAGAAATGGCACGTTTTGATTTCAGAGGTGAATTCAGAACAAATAAAACTTAAATACATAATTTCAAAGTTTTAAATCATAATTATATAATTTAAATTAAATTAAATTCTATTTCAGTATATTAGAGCAGCCTAAGTATATTTCATATACCTTTTTTATATACTTATTTCTACTTGCCATAATTCTCTATGAATGCTAAGAGCAACTGGAATGAAGTATAATTTCACCCTGGGGATGAATAAAGTCTTTCTGATCTCTGATGTGATATGGATCACGGATAACCACACTCAAATCAACCCAGCTTCAGGAAACTGTGAAAAAACTAAAAAAAAAAAATAACATTACAAATTTGGATTGAGGCTAATGTCGGAGAATTTTTGATGCATTTTATCAGGGATGATAATAGTTATTCAATGATCAATTAGTTGGTCATTAAGAATTTAATCAAACATGTGAAATTTAACTGATTCATCAATAGGCATCGATTGGCATTTTTTTTAAATAAGCAAAATAAGAATAGGTTTAATGTTGTTTTTTTCCAAATAATGAATAATTGATCGTTAAATTTGCCAGTTATTGAATAAGGAAAGTGCTTGCAATTTGTAACTCTACTTTTCATTATACATGTAACATCCTAAATTACACATTGAGAAAGATTTTGATCATTTGGGTCCCAGAAGCCAATGCAAATGGATAAAATCTTTACAATTATTGTCCATTATTATTACATTCAATGACATTTGTTAATAAAAATAAAAAAAACATATATAGGAACGTGCTTGTTGCAGGGAAGATTTATTTCTATTTGACAAAAAGGGCAGTAGCACTGTTGTAAGTGATAAAGCTTAATAAAGAGATTAAATTTTCTTTGGGCCGAGTGAATAAATTTGCATTCATTCTGGGTTAATGTGAATATGATCTGCCTGTTAAAAAATGTGAATAATGGACCTCTTCAAACCACGCATCAAGATTTAACCTGCTGTGATCACTACAAGGAGCCTGTGAAGGTCAAAGGTCACATGCATCCATGAATTCTTCAACTGAGGGTGTAGGAGTAATGGAGGATCCCGCCTTTCTCCAGGTAGCAGTCATACTCGTGGGTCCCCGGCTTGAGCTGTCTCTGACAAACCCCCACCAGGTCATCGAAGAGATAGTCACTGTCATGAACCTCCAGCCTCAGCACGTCGTTCTCCTTGGCCATGAAGTGAGTGAACTCCTCCTCCCACCAGGGGTTTGGGTTGTTGTTGCGAACAGATGTTTCACCCAGAGACGTGCTGCTACAGAACACCTTGACATAACCGTCGGTGATTCCCAGGATGTTGGCGGGCAGGTCGCTGGCCCGCAGGTTAAACAGTCTCAGCTGGGCTTCAGCCACCGTCAGAACGCAGAGGAGGAGCCACAGGAGGAGGGGACGACTGGAGGCCATGGCTTCACTGGAGGCTGTGGAGGAGGAACAGCAGCATTTTAATTTGTGGATGTAGATTTAGGGGTCGTTTACACGACAACAATTCTTGCATGAGACTTTAAACTTTTGTTGCATTTTGGCATTTCATTCACATGACAACTGCATTTTGGGGGGCCTGAGATTGCAAACTTTTGAAACCGGGTTTCAGATTGTGATCTTTTGAAAAGAAAAAAAAAAAAACAACTTTGCATGTAGTTTATTGAATATTTATTGAATATATATATATATATATATATATATATATATTTCATCTAAAAACATAGTGGCATCATCACAAAAACCTCACATTTAAAGTGTTAAAATTCTTAATATTAATGAATATTCCTCATATGGATAGGACATATAGTACATTATATTAAAATCACAACTGCAAAGACACTACACAGAGGATAGTGCAACATGTTGAACTGTCCTCCTGATTCCTTGAAAAAAGCTGCTCAGACAAACCTTACAGCACCTGTAATAACTCACTGAGTCCTCAGCTGTCAGGGAGAAGTTTATCTTCTTCAAATAAAGAGTGTGAACATTTAGTGTGATAACAGCTGGCTTTGTTTGGACTCTTACTCCTTATCTAACTCTGTGTTATCTCTTATCAGTGTGGACACTTCCTTCAGCCTGTGACCTATTTGTTTCAGACCCACTGTCCATTTAAAAAAATGCAATGCAATGAGAGAAACAATGGCGAATATAGGGTAAAAATAGGGGATACATGTAGTTTATTGCCATTAAATATTAATGAATTCATTTTATAAAAAATATGGGATGACCTGATGGTGATCATAATATTGTTATTAACCCTTAGGGCCTGACTGATATTGGGCCCTAAGGGTTAACCAACACCAATATCATAAATATCAAATATCCATTAATTTTATTTATTTTTTGTTTATTTTTTAGAATTTTAACCCTTTAAATGCCAGGTTTTTGTCACGATGGCACACACACACACACACACACACAAACACACACACACACACACACACAAACACACACACACTACGTGCAAAGTAGATTATTATTATTTTGAATTATTATCACAGCCTGGGATATGTCAATGATTAGCAGCAACAATAGCACATTTTTTGCACTTAACAGTATGGATGCAACAATTTAGTTTCCAAAGTGTATTTTAGACTTAGTGTAGGAGCGGAGCTGAAAATTCCAAGATTAAATAAAAATACACAATCTTGCCAGATTTATGCCATATGCATGAACACAGCCAAAATTATACAAAAAAATGAAGAATGAAAAGCACGTAAAATGCACCAAACTAAGGGTTAAAATAGCTCGATCGGGGGATGAAGAGCAGAGATGCTTCTTGACAAACACACAGAAGAAAACTAAGGATAAATTTAAAGAAATGAAAGTGGAAAATACAAACACTAAAGTTGGATATGAAATCTTACCTGTGGCACTGATGGCTTGTCTCTCACCATGATGTGTGCTGTTCCAGATGTTTTAAAGGAGAGCAAACGTCATCAGCTTCCTCTCACCCTCCCACAGCGCACTCACAACACAACCTGCTGCACTCTCAGCATTAAGCAACACAATAGAACTAGAATGTAGGTGTTGGGATGTGTTGGGTTGTTTGGCCGGTTGGTTTCCCTATCCAACAGTTTCTGGTCTCTATGCCGGATTATTGTCTAAATAAAATGGAGCTGTGATATTATTAATTACACCTGTGTTGTTCCCGTTTTGACATATTATTGTCAGCAATCTGTTGTGTAGATCGTCCGGCAATCTTCTCCTCCACCTTGGCGAAGTGTCCTTGGGCAAGATACACAACTCCAAATTGCTTGTGATGGCTATTTCATCGATTATGTATGAAAAGTAGCAGGTGGCACCTTGTTCGGTAGCCTTGAGTCAACCACCAGTGTATGAATGTATGCGTGAATGGGTTAATGTGACTTTAATGTGAAAGTGCTTTGAGTGTTCAAACAACTAGAATCGTGCAGTGCACAATATACAAGTGCAGGTTCATTTAATTTATGGCTGCATGATATGAAAAAAAAATCTTATTCCAATTATTTTGACAGATACTGCAAAATGAGGTGCAAGAATTATAATGCATTTGCATTTTTTTTCTCATAAAGGCCTTTATTTAACTATTTGAAACCTTGACACCAAAGTTAGATTTCTTGAAAAAAGGGGGGCAAAAAGGCATAGAGGGACTTGGCAAGAAATGTCCTGCAGAGTGCAAGAAATTCGTAGATTTAGATTGAAATAGAAATAGAAATTGGACATGTTAATTAATCTATATTTATAATTACCATAAATATATACAAACCCCAATTCCAATAAAGTTGGGACGTTGTGTAAAACGTAAATAAAAACAGAATACAATGATTTGCAAATCCTTGTCAACCTATATTCAATTGAATACACTACAAAGACAAGATATTTAATGTTCAAACTGATAAACTTTATTGTTTTTTTGCAAATATTCACTCATTTTGAATTTGATGCCTGCAACGCGTTCCAAAAAAGCTGGGACAGGGGCATGTTTACCACTGTGTTACATCACCTTTCCTTTTAACACACTCAATAAAAATTTGGGAACTGAGCACACTAATTGTTGAAGCTATGTAGGTGGCGTTTTTTCCCAGTCTTGCTTGATGTATGACTTCAGTTGCTCAACAGTCCGAGATCTCCGTTGTTGTATTTTGTGCTTCATGATGCGCCACACATTTGATGGGAGACAGGTCTGGACTGCAGGCAGGCCAGTCTAGTACCTACACTCTTTTACTACGGAGCCCGATGTTGTAACACGTGCAGAATGTGGCTTGGCATTGTCTTGCTGAAATAAGCAGGGACGTCCCTGAAAAAGATGTACAAGCACATATGTTGCTCCAAAACCTGTATGTACCTTTCAGCATTAATGGTGCTTTCACAGATGTGCAAGTTACCTTGCACTGATAACAATCTGGATGGGCCTTTTCCTCTTTGGCCCAGAGGGCAAGATGTCCCTGATCTCCAAAGACAATTTGAAATGTGGACTCGTCAGACCACAGCACACTTTTCCATTTTGCGTCAGTCCAGCTCAGATGAGCTCGGGCCCAGAGAAGCCGGCGGCCTTTTTGGGTGTTGTTGATATATGGCTTGTGCTTTGCATGGTAGACTTTTAACTTGCACATGTAGGTGTTGTGACCGGGTTGTTCCAGTTTCAGAGGGTTAACTAAACTAACTGTAACTACAAACCTACAAACAGAGTTGTTGTTAAGGTGTGCTGATATTGAAATCATGTGGTTTAAATTGTAAAATAAGTTGGTGTATTTAAAAAAAAACGACTCCTCCCCTCAAAGATTTGGTTGTTGTCTTTCCACAAATAACTTGTTGGGTTTGATGTTGAGATGTTGCATCATCCTCACTGAAAGCAAGTGTGAAAATTTGCGTCCGTTACAGCTGGACTTGTTTGGACTGTCTTTCCCTCCAGTTTTCCCTCCAGAAATGAGTTTATATAATGAGTGCATCAATAAGACATGGCATTCCCCAAAACGACTTTGAGATTAAATCAGTCACTGAGGTTGAGGAGAAACAAAGCACTGAAAGAGTAACTAAATTTGAATTTGTTTTATTAGGTAAATGAATAGGCATGTGAAGGACACGGGGCCGATTTTCTTATTCAGGTCCTTCAAGCTGTGCGGCTGCAGCAGTGACTGAGCCTCCATGCTGCCCTGTGAAGCAGCTAATAGAGTCCAACTTGGCCAGAGAGACGCAGTTTGACAGCTTTATTGATTGTCCACCTGGACACAATAAAAATGTCTTCACGGTGGAAAAGAATTGTCTGAGTCCTTTCTTCTACTTG
Organism: Plectropomus leopardus; assembly: GCF_008729295.1. Lineage (NCBI taxonomy): Eukaryota > Metazoa > Chordata > Actinopteri > Perciformes > Serranidae > Plectropomus > Plectropomus leopardus. Next base: position 3,778,917 of record NC_056468.1, on the reverse strand, counting down.
GGTTCACTGTCCCCTGCAAATTCAAAGTATGATCAGTGCTTTAAAAGTAACTGGAGGGTGTAAAGATGTGACAGATCAGACCAGTGGAGTTGAATATGTCCTACCAGGTTTGTGCAGGGAGCCGATCTTGTTGGCGCCTTGGTTCTCTCCGCAGATGGGAGCTTTAAAATGAACGGACAGGCTGCCGACCCTGTCAGAGCTGGACTCTGACTCGATGCTACTATCCGTACTGTCCCTGGCCAGGTCCTTTCCACCCTCAGCCTTCAGAGGGTTGGTGGTCTTGTTTTCCACAGACTGGGGGCTACATAAACACAAACACACAGAGTCAGCGTTGGTCCATATTAAAATCAAAAGAGGGCAGAGTCTAAATATCACCCACTCACATTTTAAAGCAGTAAGACCCAGCACAGACTAAACCAGAGTGACTGAGAGCTTTTGGGGTTGCAAAAAGTTGCAAGAAAATTACCTGAATTAGCCTGGAAAAAAGGACAAACATTTTATTAAAATCAAAAAATAAATAATAGTATTTTCTCTGTAATTTAATTTTAAATAAGGGAGTATAAGCAGAAACATATTCTTGATATTTTTTAAGTCATCTGATTATATTCTAAAACTTCCTCTCTCTCTCGCTCTCTCTCTCTGTCTATTTAAGCTACATTTTAGGTCATTTTGTCTTCTTGCCATCATTTTGTGCAAATTGTGGGATATTTAATGCCAAATTGCTGATTGCCTTTTTCTCCCACATTTTTAAAAGAAACCACTGTTCAAAGGTTTAAAAACCTGTGAAAAGTATCTGAACACTGTACAAGAAAACTGATGCCCAACCAGGTTTTAAAGGATTAACTTTAAAAAAAAAGTGTACTTTTACTTCTGTATTTTAGCAGTTTGTAATAGCAGTTTGATAAAATAATATCCAAATCTAGAATGATATCTCAAATCATAATCACAATATTGTTATATCTCAAAGCCCTACTAGTAACTGTAAGGACATTTATAATAAAATAACGTGGAGTAAAAACTGTGTCTTCCTCTGAATTGTAGTAGCATGGAAGTATAATGTAGCATAAAATAGAAATACTCAAGTACAAGTATGTCATATTTTTACTTCATCCTGCAGTAAGTGTCTTCAGTTTTGTTTTTGGGCCACTTGGGGGCAGCAGAAACACATTGTTTTTGATATGGCAAACTAGTCACTATATTTGCACATCCAGCAGTTATGGAGGAACATTATCAAGTCAAGTCATGTTTATGTTCAGTTGATGAATCTGAATCCAATATTTACTCTCTGTTAGCTCCCCTGAGGAAAATATATGGCTCCCTGCTAGCTAAATGCTCCCCTATATTTACCAGTTTGACTCTTACTGTGCACGTCTGCAGTTTGGTGTTGAGCAGGTAGCGTATAAAACTGCCTGCTGCGGCCAAAAGCACACTCAGTCAGCGGTGAGAGTGAACCATAACAGTAAAGTTGTGCTCTTTTACTTAGTAGCCAGAAGAGTGATATTACCTGTTGGAGCACCTGTGGTTTGTGGCTTTGTCCCTCTGCATGGTTTTGGCTGGCAGAACTGAGACTTCCAGCAACACCCTTCTGATACGTCTACAGGAGGATTCACATGAATGAGAGTTTCCACATGTGAGCAAAAATGCATGCACTTAACGAATATTGTTGTTCAGTTAGAAAAAAGCACAGCCAAGAGTCTGCTCGAAGTTGGGAGTACATGTTTCAAACTGATGCCACAACAATATGTCCTTAATACCTGCCAAAACAAACAAACAAACAAACAAACAAACAAACAAACAAAAATCTAAATCATTACCACCTTTGACAAGCCGTGGGCTTTGCAGGCTACCAAAGTATATGCTCACTTTAGTGATTATACTCAAATTGCACTCTTTTTATGACTGGTTTCTGAAGACATGTATGCCAAGAATAATCCTTAATCCTTGTTAGCAATATTTACTTGTTTGTACATCCAGCTGTTATGAAGCAACTTTTTCATTAATTTGGAGTCATGTTTATGTGCAGTTGATGAATCTAAACCTAATGTTCACTCCTTTAGCTCCACTGAGGGAAATATGTGGCTCCCTAGCAGATAAATGCTCACGAGTTTGACACCAACTGTGTGCGTCTGCTGTTTGGTGCTGAGCAGGTAGCGTACAGAACTGCCTGTTGTGGCTGAAAGTTATGTTTTGTGAGCAGTGAGAGTGAACCATAACAGTTAAGTCGTGGGCTAGACAGCTAAACAATGAGCTGAAACTGATGATAGATGTCTGTGAAGTTTAGGGGAGTTGTTTTAGAGCTTTTTTTTCTCCGTTATCTGAGGGGTTAATGTCCAGAGTAAATGTCTTATCTGATGGTCGTCCCACTTTATGGTCTCCTTAGCTGGGAGAATTGGGACTTCTGGCAACACCCTTCTGGTACATCTACAGGAGGGTTCACATGAATGACAGGTTCTACAGGTTAGCAAAGAGGCATGCACTTGAGGAATGTCGTTGTTCAGATACAATAAGCAGAGCCAGAAGTCTGTTCAGAGTCCAGAGCAAATGTTTAAACTGATGGGACATATGTGACATATTATATGTCCTTTATACCCCACTCATCACCCCACAATCTCACATTTTTAGGTGGTCCACCAGCAAACCCATTTTAGGAGAAAGGCCCCTGAATTATACAAGGACATATGTACAAAAGGAAAGACAAAACTGAGAAAAAAAGTATATTGTAATAGTCAGATGCTTCAAGTAACATAATATTGGCATAATATTGCAGTCTGACGAAAAATTATGCCACAACATGCATAAGGTCATTATTAGGGGATAGCAATAAGGAAAGTGCAATGTTAGCTTGTTAGAAAGCACCTATACCTATTTCATTCATGCTTGTCTTTTCACTATCCTATCCTTAGACATAACTATTCCTCACATTTTATTAACTGAGGACAATAAGCAGTTACAGCTAATGAATGAATGTATGTTACAAATCAACAAAAGGTAGACACAAACAAAACAAAGACTATTTACTAAGATCTAGTGTTTAGTCACTGAGTAATTGCTGACTGCATAAACTTCACACAGGTCTACATTTCAAGACCTGAGCATATTTTGAACATGCAACTTCAACTATTTAACTTTTTAAATTCTCAAGTTGTTGTTACTAATATTGACAGGTTGTTGTTTTGTAAAATGCAACAAATTCAATATCCTACATACATCTATTGGCTACATGTAGTCAAAGGTAACTACATTTAGCTAACTGGTGCCACTGAATAAGGACTTGGAAGACAGCCCATCTCAGTAATTTATGAAAGGTTTTAGGTTTATAATTTTCAGAAACGTTGTTGTAAGCCGTTGCCAGTCATGGAGCTCTTAGAATCATCCGAAATTGTCTTCCCCATATAGTGCCACTGGTTTAAAGAAGTGCATTTAGCCTGATGTTTCATTTGTAAATTATTTTTATCATCCATCTTTTTCTCGCCAATTAAAACTTCAAATAACAAATTACTTTGTGCTCTAGTCTATTTATTCGTAGATCATTAAATTAATCTACAAATAAATGTATTAATGACTATTGTAATTGTTCAGTTAGTTATTCATTAATAAAATGCTTTGTAGGCTACTTTTTCCGTGACACAGTCGGTCCTCTATATCAAGTGACCCGTAGTTTCCAGCTCAGAAAACTGGTTTTCAGTCATACAAAAGCAGAAAGCACATCTACATGCTCTGATTTATCTCCGCTCCATACCTCTAATTATTCATAACATATCCATACTATTCCATTTCGTGAAACATTTTGCAGCCTGCCCTTTATTGTGAAGTTTGATGCATTTCCGTGTAAAAGTGTCACATTAATCTGATTTGAAAAGCTCCGAGTAATTGCAATGTAGTTTCTTTTAATAAAGTCAGTTTTTTAAACTATGAATCTATGAGGCACCTATACCTCCCACAGGAGCAGCCCACTCCCACCGCATCACCTCCTCAGTGAGAGTAGTGGCGAGATTGGACGTCCTCGCTCTGGCCATGCCCCAATTACTGCCGTCGCCTAGGAAACGGGGCGTGGATATTGCCCTCGTGAAGCAGGTGACCGACGTGATTGGCTGAAGTGTCGGATGATGTAGTAGCGTGCCATCGTTCCATCGGTCCCAGAGAGGTGCAGAGGAGCCACTCGGTGTGTCGCTGAGACCGGCTTTCTGTGCTTCACATCAGGAGGCTGGCCCCGAGTCACCATCACACCACTCTCTCAATAATCATACTCCTACCGGCTCAAGGTAAGTTTATGTCATGTCTTAAATTTAATATCGCTTTTATGTCATGTCAGTAAATAAAAGCCTGTAGGCAACACTGAAGGGACGCCTAAAGTAGACTGTCAGCGTAGGATAAAGCCGTTACAAAGCCGCTCCGCGAACGAGTCCAGCGGACACTGATAATAGATAGACCGGCTGTGACCCGCTCCAGACACCGCCGAGCAGTGTTCGGTAAACGTCTTTTCTTAGTAATATATTTAAATGAACGGCGGGCTGTTTAACTATGATGGCGTTATGAGGCATTCATTGGTGATACTAACATTTGGCGTTATAATGGAGTTCCTCTTTACAATATAACCTACGTAACTGACGTAGTTAAAAATGTAACCTATATCTAAAGAAGCCTAACTAACAAATTCAGATACGAAGCTACAGAAGAAAAACTCTTGTTAATTAAGTCTACATTCAAGAAATGTACCAATTAAGAGTTCCACATTTAAATTCTCTGGTGAAAATTTTTCTTTTATCAAATTGGTTTAGATTTAGCTTCTAGTTATTTTATTCAAAGGCCTAACGTTACTCATGTTTGAAATTATTTCCTGCTATAGCTAGATGTCTGTTTTGGCTTGCTACTTCTGACCCAAAGGGACACAGAAAACTCAAGAGTGACCTTTTTTATTTCAATATATACAGAATTAAAAGGACAAAATGTAGGTATAAATGAATCACAGGAACAAATCAAATCAAGTGTTAAGCTGAGTGGCGCCTTCTTCTTGCATGGAGAATACGTAGAGCCTGACTTGGTACTCACTTTAGCCGACAGGCATATTTATTTGAACAAAAACCGACAGGCTTCATCATCAACATTTCCCGGCTAACGCAGACGGCACTCTGCTCTCTGCACTCTCGTATAGACGCACCAGTGATACGCTCTACGTGATGACGTCACATGTAAACATGCCGTAAGACCTTAAACAAAACAGTAACATGACAGGTGTCCTAACACACTGAGTAAGGGCGTCAACAAATATTAATAATGATATTTAACATCAAGTCTTATGTAACATTCAGACAGTGCTGGACCTAGCATACACTGCACCCCAGGCAAGCTTCTCCTGATAATAATAATAATTATTAATAATTATATAATTATTACTATTAACCTATAGTAGGGTTTCTTTTGAGTGTGGAGTGAGTCGCCACTCTAGTGTGCTATTCAGGTTTTGGGTGTAATCTGTAATGTAAATGATGCAGTTAAAATATGTTTAAAATAACACATTTAAATGAAAGCCCACATACAGTGCAACTTGGCGAATAATCAACAATAACACTTAACCAAAAAAAAACTATTAAAAGAATACTGTATGTGCAAATGTACCATGTTCATCTTTTTTTTTCTTCTTTCTGCACTCCACCCCCGGTGGCTTTTGCTTTGCTTTTCATTTTCTCTTACTGCAATGCTTTCCACATAGCCTGCATTCCTCTCCACTATTTCTGTTATGTCCACTTTTTTGAGAGCCAGCAGAATGGCGCCTTTCAAGCTTTTAGGATCTATACCTTTTAAATGGATTATTATTATTAATATGAATGTATTAACATGAATTGCAGCTAATTTTAACTACACATAGTTGGGTGGTTTAAACAATAATGTCATATTTTACAAGATGATTGTATATTTTGTTTGAGAGTGCTTAATCTGTAAAGCAGGTGATAACCGCAGCTGTCAGATGAATGAAGTACATTTTTTCCTTTGAGCTTGAATTTTGGAGCTGAAGTGTGAAATAGGATAATCTGGAAACAGTCAAGTAAATAATAAACATCATGCCCCTTATTAATGTTCATGTCCATATGTTTCTCATGATCACTGACATGAACTGCTCCCACTGTGGATGCGTTTGTTTCTTTCCCTCATCTGTGCAGTGCACAGCTCCTCCCCGCTTACATTACTCTCCTTGTGTCATTTGGTAGCTCCGTTGCACCATGCTGACCCGTCTGTTCCGATTGCACGGCCTCCTGGTGGCCTCCCACCCCTGGGAGGTGATCGTTGGCACAGTCACCCTCACCATCTGTATGATGTCCATGAACATGTTCACCGGCAATGACCAGATCTGTGGCTGGAACTTCGACTGCCCCAAAACAGAGGAAGTGAGTAAACGAATGAGATGAGTGAGAATATGTCAGTTATCCATAGTGGATCCACCACATATTATAAAGTAGGCTATCAACCTCATTCGAAACAGCCTCAGGACAGTAAGTGAATACTTTAAGTTGCCACACAGCTCTGAATAGTGTGCTTAGCTCAATTAAAAATTAATTTGCATTGTCATGACCAGTAGTTATGGATCTTATAATGCAATTTTAGCAGCGTTCCAGCTGTAAGTCAGTTGACTACTTTGCTTCAGACCTAAAAATTTCAACAACAACTGGATGGACTGCCATGAAACATGGAACAGACATTCACATGTCCACTTTTCTTTGGCAATCCCTGAATTCTCATCTGGCACCTTACATGGTGGTATAAAGAGAACTGGATACAGCATTGGAAGCATTATGGAGGTTGTTCAGTGGCACATAAAGCCAAAGAAACTTGATTTTTATGATATGAAATGACCCAGATCCTCTGCATTGTTTAGCGCTTTGCTAACTTAAATGGGGATGAAATTATTTAATTGTGCTGCACACTGTCTTAAAAACACCATCAGACTAAATAGATCAAATTATGATAGCGAAGCATCACATGACAGACATGGAAGTCATAATTCCATGTTTGGACAATTTTAATAATTGGTTTCGGTGCTGTTTTTTGGGGCTGGCACCATAACACGTACTGGTGTGTTCCCCGGTTAGCTGGCAAAGACTCCAGAAGTTAGTGCTCCCGACCAAGTAATTTATACATAGGGGCCTACATATTAGGGGTCGACAGATTATCAGTCTGGCCGGTTATCGGGCCGATATTTGGCATTTTGCCGATTATCTGTATCTGCGTTTTATTTTAATGATCACTGATCATCACACTCAACCAGCACCAGAAAAAGCAGTCTGCAATCCATGTAAAGAAAGTGCCAGCATGGGAGGAACTTTTACTTTGTTTAACCTCACGGAGCCGTTTTTATTTATTCATTATTCATTTAAATTTTACTTAACTTTTTTGTAAAAAAAAAAGTTGCAGGGAACTTGCTGTATATGATGTTGAAAGGTTTACTTTGGATTCAACATTTGCTAAAGGCATTTAATTACAGTTTTGTGTTGGAGTTTGTCATATTCCAAATTCTAAATTTTGACAGAAATATTTTCATTATTATTGTAAATGCAAATGGGTTTCAAATATCGGCTTTTGGTCTCATTAAGTAATAATAATAGGTATTAGTGTCAGCCCTAAAAAACAATATATTGATAGACTCCTTCTATATATGCAAAATCTGTACATTTAGCACACAGACATGAGTGGTGTTAATCTGAACATCTAGCACTAAGCAAGAAAGGGAATAAGGAGATTTCCCAAAATGCCCAAGTATTTCTTTCATTACATTGAGGATTATCCCTTATTTTATTATCCATTTCTAATGAGTATCTATGACCATTGATCAGATTTTCTTTTCTCTTTACAGCAAATTCTGAGTAGTGATATCATCATCCTGACCATCACACGCTGCATCGCCATTGTCTATATTTACTTCCAGTTCCAGAACTTGAGACAACTGGGGTCCAAATATATTTTAGGTAAAATATTGACGGGTGCATAAGTAGTTTACAAGATGCCATAGTTGCTCTAGAGGTAGTGCATTTTTTGACCAAACTAGCTAAATAAAGCTCAAATTCAGCTCATCTGCTCTCTTGCAGGCATTGCTGGCCTCTTCACCATCTTCTCCAGCTTCGTATTCAGCACAGTGGTCATTCATTTTCTTGATAAAGAGCTCACAGGCCTCAAGTAAGGACACACTCTGCACAATATTTTTTCTTACCAGTATCTCTATTCAGAACTCAAGCTGATGGTTCTGTCATGTCTTCCAGTGAGGCTTTGCCATTCTTCCTGCTTCTCATCGACCTCTCCAAAGCATGCGCTCTCGCTAAGTTCGCCTTAAGCTCCAGTTCTCAGGTATGATGAAAGATTCACTCATCATACTACGACATAACATAAAAATCCAACAGCTGCCCTGACTTTTATATTGTACTATAATGTTTTCAGGATGAAGTGAGGGACAACATTGCTCGTGGCATGGCAGTACTGGGACCTACCTTCACTCTGGATGCTCTGGTGGAGTGCTTAGTGATCGGAGTGGGAACCATGTCAGGTACTTGCTGCTCTTTGGAGTTTTCCTTGTGTCATTGCATCATGACATTAGTGGGCAGGTTTTCATTACAGATTTGCGCACAATTTAAGCAATATTTTCTAAATGTCAATAAAACTAAATTGCGAGATGACTGCATTTCCACTGAGTGATGTTCTGCGACTTCTTTCACGATAACATTCCAAGAAGCATGGTGATGGATGTTCAAAACATTAGCAGCTTTATTTCTATTGCAGCCACCACACTAGCCGTCATTATTTCCAATCCAAGACCACGTAGGTGGAAGTAGGGGTAAGATGTAGGGAAGAGGCCCTTTCCTCTCCCTCATTTGTTCTAAGTTGCAGATTGATTGGTCTTGGCTGTTTTCGAAAAATGTTGTAACTTTAGGCAGTAATTCTCTGTGTTGAGGTGAAAAAGTTAGGAGTGACAGCAGACTTTATAAGCCAACCTCTAATGTCTGGAACAGCTATGTTTTTACCTCATAAATTATACAAACTCATGTATTGTCCTAGCCTTTACCCTGACACCAAGCAGATTATCTGACCATAGCTGTCAAAATGGTATGTCCATCTAATCAGACAATTAAGCAAGTTATGGCCAGTTTGTCTTTTCTTTCCTTTCTGATTTCAGTAATTCTGGTGATATAGTGACCATTTCTCATGTGAGTCGTAAATGCCTGAGTGTCTATCTTGTGTCTTTCAGGTGTGCGGCAGTTGGAAATCATGTGCTGCTTCGGCTGCATGTCCGTCTTGGCCAACTACTTTGTGTTCATGACTTTCTTCCCTGCGTGCGTCTCACTTGTGCTGGAGGTACGGGTACAGTCTTACATTGTATGTGTGTGTACGTGTGTGCTAATGTCAGTTTGATTGATGGTATTGTGTGTTTTTGCTGGCGTAGCTGTCCCGTGAGAGTCAGGAGGGCCATCCTATCTGGCAGCTGAGCCACTTCTCCAGAGTGATGGAGGAGGAGGAGGACAACAAACCCAATCCTGTGACGCAGAGAGTCAAAATGATCATGGTAAAACCTCACTCGCTTTCTGCGTTTCTTTGCTTTTATTTGAACTCGAGTGTGATTTCTGATCTCTGCTCTGTGGACAGTCTCTGGGCCTGGTGATGGTTCACGCCCACAGCCGCTGGATCGCTGAGCCCCTGTCCTTCAACACCACAGTGGGGATCCCACAGGTGGGCATGGAGCTGGACAACCTCTCTCCCAGGAGGATTGAGCCAGAGACACCACTCTGGCACTTCTACCTCACCAGGTGAGGCTTATGATATGTTTGCTTTTTACTCTATGCCCTTTTATTTGAGCAGCATCACATCATGCATAGAGAATTGGTAAATACACTAATAACTGTTTAATGATCTTATATTTGAACTACTTTATTCCACTGAAACGCTTTGCAAATTTGAAAGGTGCTAAATCACACTCATTTCCTAAGGTTTACATGTAAAATTGATATTTTATATAGAATAGAAATAAAAATGTATTGGCTACATTTAGCTGTCCCTGATTACCAGCAGTGTCTTCAATACATTATTAAATATTGACTAATGATCGCCAAATATTAACTTCTGCCATGTGTACCATTGCCATGGTAGTTTCAGTGCCAAAATAGTGTCTGTATAAACAGGACAGTTGACAAGAAGGGCATGATGTTTTGATGCCGTGTAATGCGTGCAACTCCATCCGTCAAAATTTTTTTTCAAAATTTAGACAAATTAATAAAAAGTGCAAAGAAAATTACTTGAAAGCTAGTTTTAAAAAGGTGGGGTTTCATAAAATGATTTTTTTTAAAAATAGGGAAAAATATCCAGAAAACTATATTTATAATTATTCTAATATGATGAATTAAAATTTTGGTTACAGAGAAAAATTTATACACAATTAATTTTTGAAATTTTCTGCACTTTTTGAGTCATTTTCTCTGTTAATATGTGCATTTTTACGATTCAAGCCACTTTTCCACAGACTTCAAGACAAGGGGCCAAAAAAAACCCAACTAAAATGCCAACCATTTTGGCATTGTTTCTGAAATGGAAACTAACAATTGTTCTCCATGCCCCCTGCAGGATGATAACCATGGACATCGAGCAGGTCATCTGTCTGGCCTTGGCCCTGCTGCTGGCCATCAAGTACATCTTCTTTGAGCAGGTCGAGATGGAGTCTACTCTGTCACTGAAGAACCCCATCACTATGTCTGCCCCCACCGTGACCCCACGACGGTCTGCTGAGACCTGCTGCAGGAAGGAGCTGTGCACACCCCGCCCTCTCGCACCTGCCCAGAGCGTGGCTGCCCCGCCACCTGCCAACCAGACTGAGAAAGGTGTGTCTGCGTGGTGATGATGCTGTATCAGACGAACTTGTGTAGCACAGTGGTATACAACTCCACCTTGTTTCCCCAGAGGAGGTTATCCGGCCCCTTTCTGCCCCGCCCGCTGATCCCCAGCCAAAGAGCTTCTTTGTGGTGGGGGAGGAAGACGAGAGGCTCAAGTCTGAAACTGAACAGCCTAGCCTTCCTCAGAAGCCCAGAGACCTGGACGAATGTGTGGCCATCCTCAATAACCCAGAGGTAAAAACAAAAATTACATACAAACCCATAAAACCTCCCTTTCATAGCTCATAACTCTGCTAACCTCTCAGGTTTATGAGTACTGACATCACCTCGTCCGAGCTCCCACAGGTGTCTGTTTCCATCATGGAGCCATGTCGCAGTAATAAGCCTGCAGGCTTTGAGTCAGTTGTGTGATTTAACTGCAGTGTAATGAGCTTAGTCACTCTGCTCTCTCTTCGAGGCTGAACCAATTAGAGCATGACGCCAGTAGAAAAGACACTTGCACTGATTCCTCTGGCTCTGTGTGGGCTCACATCTACTTAACGCTCCAATTTCTCAGACAGGAAGTATTGCTGCACATCACAGGCAGGTCGTGGTTCCATTGCTGCATGAATCTCCCACACAGTGCTAGACACTATGCATTGGAAATGATTTCACATGGACAAATAATGAACTGTGCACAAGAGACTCGTGGTTATGGCAACACAAGATATAAACATTGATAGCATCCTCCTTAGCTGAGCTTTAAGGTTAGTTAGCTCACTAGTGCTAGGTGAGCTAGCAGTAGATACACGGTGATATGGTAGGCAGGTTTAGTTTGGTAGAATGAAAATAGTTCCTACAAACTGCTTACTTACCATGGATGGGTTACTGAACAGCCCTACCATGCACAGGACCCCCTGGCTTCACCTGTGTCACCAAATTTAACACCTACCGACCGGCAAGACTTAAAATAACTTCAAAGTACACAAAAGACTTCAAAATGACACAAAACAACTATGAAAAGAGCACAAAGAGATGCAAAGGAAAAAGAAGCAATTAAGCACAGAGACACAAAATGACCAAAAACTGCATAAAATTACCCCAAAGACACATTGCTGTCGGGTTTTTCAAATGCATGTTTTTGGCACTTTGAGCACCACAAGCTGCCATCTAGTTCCATTGTAATGGAGAGAAGGCAGACATCTCAACACACAAAATGTCCAACACACTGCATCTCACACCAAAACTATATAGACTGATATAGATAGAAAAATATATTTCTGATTTTGGGGTGAACTGACCCTTTAAGTTAATGCTAAGCTATATACACAGCTATCAAAGCAGGATGATCACTTTCAGTCTACAGTCAGTCAGGAGGAAGATGTCACCTGCAGTGAGTCAAGATAACAGCGACAGTCATGATTGGCTCCCCCAGCAAGTAGCTATAAACATGTCTGTTGAAAACACTAGTTAAATGGAAGTTATAATCTGTTCTATCTATGTATTTATGTATCTATATATGTACCTCTCTCTCTCTAAGTCACTGCTTGGTTTTGTCTCTTGTAGCTGGGGGCTCGTTTCCTGAGTGATGCTGAGGTGATGCGGCTCGTCAACTCCAAACACATCCCTGCATACAAACTGGAGGCCATGATGGAGAGACCAGAGAGAGGAGTGGCCATAAGGAGACAGATGATATCTGCCAAACTTCCCTCTCCCTCTGCCCTGTCCACCCTGCCTTACACCGACTACGACTACTCCAAGGTGAACACACACACACACACACACACACACACACACACACACACACACACAAACTGAGAACAAACTGCCGTCCTCTCTATGACCCTCTGCTTCCTCTTTTACATGCTCATCAGAATTTGTCTCTATTTTCCAGGTGATGGGCACCTGCTGTGAGAATGTGATTGGCTACATGCCCGTACCAGTAGGTGTGGCTGGACCACTGCATCTGGATGGGAAGCAGTTCCAGGTTCCCATGGCGACCACAGAGGGCTGCTTGGTTGCCAGCACCAACCGCGGTTGTCGAGCAATCGCTGTGAGTGTCAGTTATGTGTGATAGTATCCTAAAGGACAAGTACCAGAGTGGACAAAATATTTGAAACAGTCAATAATGAACAACTGCGAACAAACTTGTGTTAACATGTCTCTGTCTCTGATTGTGCTGTAGCTTGGAGGCGGAGCCAGCTGCCGTATCCTGGCTGACAGCATGACTCGAGGACCCGTGGTGAGGCTGCCCACTGCCTGCCAGGCTGCTGAGGTCAAGGCCTGGCTAGAAAGTGCCGACGGTTTCCAGGCCATCAAAGAGGCCTTCGACAACACTAGCAGGTAAAACTCCAAACCTGAGATGGGAAGACCTTGAATTTTAAGCACGGGATCAGTTTCTGTTGTGTGTCTACATGTGTGAAAGAGGCTATGGTTTCTGTGGGCAGGTTTGCTCGGCTCCAGAAGCTGCTGGTTGGTCTTGCTGGAAGAAATCTCTACATCCGCTTCCATTCCAAGACTGGAGACGCCATGGGGATGAATATGATTTCTAAGGTAACTGTTTTATAATGGCTGTGTACATGTAGAGACTAACGTCCTGGCGTCCTCCAGGGCCTTGTCTAAAGGATATTTGGTATGCCTGCAGGGTACAGAGCAGGCTCTGAGCAGGCTGCAGCAGGACTTCCCAGAGCTGCAGGTGGTGGCTGTCAGTGGAAACTACTGCACCGACAAGAAACCAGCCGCCATCAACTGGATCGAAGGCCGGGGCAAGTCTGCTGTGTGTGAGGCCACCATCCCCGCTAAAGTGGTCAGAGAGGTATGAGAGCCAGCGCTGAGACTGCAGCTTACTGCTGTCGAACTTATTTTCATTTACTGGCATTAACCCTTTGAAACCTGAACAAATTAGATTATGTTCTTTCAAAGGCATGGGAGGAAGAGAGGCAGGCCAAAAAATTAGCAAAAAAATTACCAAAAGAAAATAAGCAACTTAAAAGAAGTAGTAGAAGAAGTAATAAACAAAAACAAACATGAAATGATCTTAAGAATTTCCAGACATTTTTCCTTAGTTTTTTGATCATATCATATAATTCCCACAAAGTTTAATGAACGAACAGATTAAATCATTTGCGGACAGCCAAGTCTGTGATTCAACCCTTTAAAATGTGTTAGCAGTTTACACTTGATTTTTGACGTGATTTTAGGTAACTTGACTTTGTATTGTGTGAGCAACTGAAAGAGAAAGAGTATTTAAGTTAAGTATTTGGTCTGTCTAATCACATTTCATATGAGTTCTTTTAGCCTGTGGTGTAAGTTAAATCATCCATCTTATGTTAACCTTATATCAGCAACTCATGTGGACTCCTTGTTGCTGTGCTGCAGGTGTTGAAAACGACGACAGAAGCTCTGGTGGAGGTGAACATCAGTAAGAACCTGGTGGGCTCGGCCATGGCAGGCAGCATCGGTGGATTCAATGCACACGCAGCCAACCTGGTGGCTGCCATCTACATCGCCTGTGGACAGGTAAAGGAGCTCTGAGCAACTATTGTGCGTGGGTTGATTTCAGTGTGTCCTTGTGTTGTGTTAATGTATGTTGCTGTGTGTGTATGTGTGTCCCCTCCAGGATCCCGCCCAGTCAGTAGGCAGCAGTAACTGCATCACACTGATGGAGGCGTCAGGACCGACAGGAGAGGACTTATACATCAGCTGCACCATGCCCTCTATAGAGCTCGGCACTGTGGGAGGAGGCACCAACCTGCCCCCTCAGCAAGCCTGCCTCCAGGTACACACACACACACACACACATATATTTCAGGTGACTGCAGGCAAATGAAAAATAACTGCTGTGAGAATTCATGTAATGAACGCTCATTCTGCTGTGTGTGTGCAGATGCTGGGTGTGCAGGGAGCCAGTCAGGATTGTCCAGGGGAGAACGCGCGGCAGCTGGCCAGGGTTGTGTGTGCCACCGTGCTGGCGGGAGAGCTCTCACTGATGGCAGCTCTGGCTGCCGGCCACCTGGTCAAGAGTCACATGACACACAACAGGTGAGAGAAAGCAACCCTCTTTTACAGCTTTACAGCAGGGGTCATTTTAGTCTGTCAGATTCACTGACACAGCTTCATATACTTTGAAACCTGGACAACACATTTCTTGTACTGCGGTCAAACGTAATGAACCTCAAAATCTGAGCAAATTGGCTTGCTTTTATTTGAAAACATGGGAAAAAAGAAAATGAGTAACTTGGCAAGAACTGTTCTGCAAATTGCAAGAAATTAGTAGATTTTGAAGTAATTTTAAAGAAGTTAGGGAAAATGTAACTATATTTATAATGGTCATAATTATAACTTTAAAACTATTTTACAGAATTAATATTATTTTTCATCACTTTTTTAATTTAATTTCCTTTTTTGTGTCTTTTTTTTACTTTTTCTTTTGTTTCTTTTTTTCTATTTTCAGGTAGTTTCCTTGTACTTTTTAGGTTTTTTGTTATTCATTGCTCTTTACCTAAGTTAAAAAAAACCCAAAAAAACATCAAGCCAATTTCCTGAGGTCTCAAAGGGTTAAATTTACATGCACCAAATATTTTTTCCCCTTACTATTTGGTATATATGTCCTTCTTACTTTGTCATCACTTTTGCTGACTCTGACCAAAAGAAATTCAGCATCAACCACTGTAACATTTTCGTTTTTTGTAACGGTTAAAATATAAGGGAATTGTAAATGTGTATCAGAGTTTCAAAATGAATGAAGACACCTATGAGCAATGAAACTAATTCATATTAAATATGGTCATATGCAGCGTTGGGGTCTATACTCAAAAAAGTAATGTAGTACTGTACTCAATTACTCCCAGTAGAAAGTAATTTCTTTCACTATTTGTAACATGACTTTTGCTTCACTCTGCAACATTATTGGATATGCACTGCCATTTAGCTAATTGCCAGATAACAAGATCATTTTAAACCCTTCATATGTCGATGAATCAGCACAAAACAAGGCTCAGGAGAATCAAGACGACGCTGCAGGAGACTATACTGCTGCCTTCACATGCTCCTCGGAAATATCGCACTTCCCAGTTGTGCAGTTGTAATTATGATATGCACGCATTCAAGTGCTCTGGTCAGAAAAAATCAACAAACATGGATGCTAGAAGTGAAAATATTGTTTTTTCGTGGCTGATGTTTTACCAAAAACACGTAGCACAGAGCTCCTTTGTGCTTAAGTGGCAGAAGGACGCACATAGAATGTGCATCAGGTATGTAGCTGATGTTTTAATTCGCTTATAAACTTAAATAATATTATAATTAGCTAATATTTGCTTAGCTAGCTTCAGGTCCTGTACTTATCAATATTGTAACAATAACGTTGGCTAGCTAAGTTACCGTTGTTACCAGTCTTAGTATACTGGCCTGGTATGTTTTATAGTTCAAAGTTTGCTTACTTGTGACAGCTAATGGATGCATATACTAAAATATGCAACTACTAAAGTAAATGATAGCTACCAGGAAAAAAATAACCAAATATAGAATTTTTTTAACATCAGTTGTTGAGACAGTTTTCATGCTTCCGCCATTTTTGCTGCCTGCAAACGTTACAACTCTGCAACTCGGGTATTATCGAAATTTCCCAATTGCCCACTCATAATTACGACTTTGGAGGACTGTTAATGTGCTTGTAACTCGTAAATACGATATTTCCGAAGAGCACTTGAATGTAGCACAAGTGCCTCAAAAACAAAACTACACCAATATATAAAACATTATAAAAGAGGTTATGCACTGCCAGGTAGAATTATTATTTGCATCGAAATAATAAATTAATAGGCTCAAATTTTAAAAAACAATAAAAGAGACTGGACTTTCCAACACTATTAGATGATGACTAACTTTTTTAAAAAAAAGGAAGATGCCAACTGCATTTAGCAGGCAAAACACAAACAAACAAACTCTCCCTCATTAAAACGGCAGCTTTATAGTAGATTGGTCACATCACACTGGCCTCACTTATTTAAAACAACAGCATTGTTTTTGAAGGAGCACATATATATAAATACATTTTACTCCGCAGATCCAAGGTGAACCTACAGGAGACTCCAGGAACGTGTACAAACAAAGCCTCCTGAGAGCCACAGAGCAGCCTGGCCTCCTGCGGTGAGCCCGGGTTACTGAATGGAGCACTGAACCCAGGAACATATGGACAATATGAAAGGGACTCATCATTCACCGAGACCTCAGACGTCTTTCAAGTGCTTTCAAAGAGACACTGAAGTGTCTTCTAACCAATCTCTATGCTGGATATGGAACGCTAATCAGACTTTTATTTGGGAGTATATTTGTTTAATGTATCTGTCTGTGTTTATGGGTCAGCTAAGAGCACTTCATTACTGACTGTTTTTTATTTTAAGAATGCTGTCAGACCTTTGGGACATTTTTGGTATCAAATGAAATATTTCTGCTGTCCTGTTGCCAAATGGAGGACTGTGAACACGGACACAATGAATGTTGAATGTGTGTGGCAACTTAAAAGCTATGCTGCTCACTACAGCTCTGTTTCATCTGATGTCCTCACTAGGGCACTTTGTGGCGCGACCAAGGACACACACTGTCAGTTATGTACTGCGAGGCAGATTGGAGTCCTGGTTCAGCCACAAGACAAAAAGATGAAACATGACTGACATCAGGAATGAATAAATGAATATATGAATGACTGATAATCTGGACATAAGAGGCACTTAAAAAACTTAGGGCCATATCTGCAAAAGGACTGAGTTGCTTTTGTGGCTGCTAAACCTGTGCAAATAAAGGAAAAGATCTGCGCAATCCGCACAGCACGCGCAAAGGCTGAAATGCACGCAAACTGCAGACAGCGTCCTGGCTTTACCTGTTCCTTTTGCATGCCTGCAAATGATGGAATATTGAAAATTTTCAGCACAAAATTGCCCCTTTTCTAGGCAAATAAGCCTCATTGCAGTTACCTTCTATTTCACAAACACCAACACTAATTGCAGCAGGCAGTTACAGTGGAACCATTTAATGCTACTGAGACATGTTAATTAAACAGACGCAGTTTCTCTCGTTTCAAAGCTGGTCTCTGCAAGACTTTGTGCTTTCTGCAGTTTTCAGTATGTATCAATGTGGGTTCCGAAATATGGAGAAAAGCTTGACACACTGGGAAAAGATCCGTGTACTCAATTAAATGCTAAAGGAAGGCAAAATGTGCTCAGCTGCCATATCATTGGTGTAAATTCTTTTGTGGACAGGGTGCTAAAAATGGGGCAAATCACCAGTTCTAATTCTTCGCAAATCATGGTGCTGTTAGTGGGTGCAAATCATTATTTGTGGATCCGGCCCATAGACTGCAAGCCTCACTGAAAGGCTAAGCTCAACTTGAGGATAAATAAAGAAGTCTTCAGGTGCCAGTACTGCTGATGTGATCATGCAACAAATCATTAGTCCATTTCTGTTTGGAATACGCTGTATCATTACCATAAAGGAACAGAACCAATGGCCTCACTCACCTCTTCATTTCTAGCACCAAAGAAAATGACTATGAGGGACAGTGTTTACTACAGAAATGTGTGTGTGTTACTGCAATACACACACAGTCACAGCAGAGTTATGGTGTCAGTGTGCAGGGATGCAGTTTGAGTCTGCATTGTAAAGTGCAACAGCGTGCACTGCTGCTGCTTCAGGTGTAATGTACTGCAGACGTGCTGCGGATTAAATAAATTCAATGGCAGAGAGTCTTCCTGTTGCACCAGGAGATTGCAGATATTTTGGATATATTTTGTAATAAATACAAACAGACTTTACAATGACAGATTGTACTGTTTTCATTAATGCTTTGCCATGATGCACGAGTTGGAATATGTGATATTTGCAATTAAAATATAAAGTTTTTCATCTAAAAAGATGAATTTCAGTATACTTATTTTTTCAGTCTTCCTAAGTGTTCAGAATTTCAAAAAAAGATTCAGGTAGTTTAAATATAAATTTAAAGAAATACACAAATAGACAATCCTAGTGCTGATTGTCTATTATCACTAGTATGTGAATATTTATTTGGGGCAGCTGTGGCTCAGAGGTATAGCGGGTTGTCCTCTAATCGGAAGGTCAGTGGTTCAATCCCCAACTCTTCCAGGCAACATGCCAAAGTATCCTTGGGCAAGATACTGAACCCAAAATTGCTCCTGATGCTGCGTCATCAGGGTGTGAGTGCATGTGGCACCTTGTACGGTAGCCTCAGCCACCAGTGTGTGAATGTGTGTGTGAATGGGTGAATGTGACACGTAGTGTGGAAGCGCTTTGAGTGGTCGAAAAAACTAGAAAAGTGCTATACAAGTGCAGTCCATGTACCGTTTAAATGATAATATGAATAATGTGCTGAGTGTGTAAAATGTGTAATATATAACACAAAATATAAAACTAGTATGCAAGTTTTAAAAAAATATAAATATGTGTGCAATGAACAACAGAGATATACATAAGTAAGAATAACAATAGGAATATATACACTATGTGTCACATGTTAAATATAGCCTACATTCAGAGTTGGGGGACTATTGCACATTCAAATAACTGCACAGAGAAAAAGAATTTAAAAGAAAAAAAATCCTAAATATATTTTTGCACACAAACACAAACTACAGACTCATATATACACAATGAGAAAGTGGGACATGGGGGCATAATTGGTGTGTGTGTACGGTTTATTTTTGGTCCATGTCATGGTTAATGTTGCTCTGCTCACAGTTCATTCTCTGCTGCTTCATCTTGTTCGTGTTTGTAGTTTAACAACTTCTGTTAGTTTTGCTTAATCAAACTCTTCCTTTATAATTGGTATTATATTGTGTGTTTTAATTAATCCACAACAAATGACAAACTGTTCGCATTTACATTGATCAAACTTGTGTGTGGGTGTGACTTTTAGAATCAGTCTGTCTGACAAACTTGTCCTGCTCTGAGCTCTCCAGTTGACCTCATGAGGAGTTCTTCAGCACAGATCAATGTCATCAATGAGTGACGGCTGCAGGTCAGTGAAAGTTTCATTCCTAATCAGATTACATGGCTTTACCTGTCTCCCCTGCTCCCCACATCATCCTGTCCAATGGATCTCCTCAGCAGAGATCCTCCACTGATCTGTCAGTGCTCGGCCCTCACCAGAGAAGCTACCAGCCAATCAGGGCAGAGCCCAGCACATCTCACCAGCTGAGAGAGGACTGATTGGCTAACCCCCTGGTAGGACGGCTGCTGAGTCATGAATAATTTAAACTGTGAGCAGGTCTGCCATTTGGATGTGAGAACACACACTTATCTAGTCTCCTCTTTAACCCTTTGAAAACTGGGCAAATTGGCTTGATGGGAAGAAAGCAACCAGCAATAAAGGAAGAAATAACCCCAAACTTAGAAAGAAATTAGAAAAGTAAAATTACCTGAAAATCTGCCAAAACTAAACTCAACTAAACTAAACTTAATGTAACAAAACAAAACAAACAAAAAAGAAAAAGTTATAATAAAAAATAAAAAAAATAATTGGATAAAAATGGATATTTGCTTCATTTAAACCTTTGGAACCTGAAAAAAAATGTTTGACTTCTTTTAAAAATGTGGAAAAAAGGAAATGGCGAAAAATTGGCAAGAAATTAAAAAATAAATAGGACAAAGTGACAAGAAGATGACTTGAAAAAAACTGTGGGGAGACAGACAATTTTCTTGTAATGTTTTTTTAACTAATTTCTCACAAATTTGGGGGGCCATTTAATTGCTCCTTTCCTTCTTAGCGTGCTTTTGAAAGAAATCAACCCAATTTTCTTAGGTTTCAAAGGGTTAAAAATCAACAAAAAACAGAATACATGTTGTTTGTGAGGAACTGGATAGGCGGAGAAACAGTGAAATGAGCAGCTCTTAGTAATCAGCAGGAGGGGACGGACACAATAAGTATTTTTTAAAACACTTTTTTATAGAGATTTTTCAGTTTATCAAACAAGACATTAACATAAACTATAATCTCAAAGAACAAATGTGAACAGAAATGTAAAGAGACATGGAAGGAAGAAAAAAAAACAAACAAATGTGTGCACTGTATTTCATTTTTGCACAGATAGGAAAGATCACTTGTGGAGGTGTGAGTTCAAAGTTCCAGGCCAGGTAAATTATTCACATAGTTTATCAGTGTGTCCCAGGTTTTGTAAAAGTTCTGAATGGGGCCGTTGAGGGTGCATCTCTTTTTTTTATCTTGATGTTCTGCATCACATCTTTGATCCATCGGCCGTGTGATGGAGGGATTATATCCTTCCACATAAATGGATTCAGCATCTGGCTGATGCCATAATGGGAGACAGAAGGGGTCTTCCACAAACAGATGTCACTGCAAAAATGTGTGTGTGTGTGTGTGTGTGTGTGTGTGTGTGTGTGTGTGAGTGTGTGTTATCAATCAATCAATCAATCAATCAACTTTATTTCAGACTGAGTTCACGAACACGTACAGAGATCTGTTCCAATGTTTCCAAAAAGAAGAGTATCTTGTGTCACTTTGTGTTAGATCTGTCAAAGCCATAACGATTACATTTTTCGAATCAGTTAATCGACACATAAAGCTGTACATAAAATTCCTCAGCACTGCATGAAAGGTTGGTACATTACGAGTCACAAACATGTGACTTGCACTTGTCCATCTTGGAAGCTTCATTAAAATTCTGATTGCATCCTTAAAGGCCACATTAAGCCATTTAATTTTTGCTTTACCATAACTGCAACACAGGTGGGCTGTGTAGAACGGAGTACAGTAGGCTCTAAAAAGGGCTGTTTTTTTCTGTACACATATGAAATTTGCATGCCAGCATATTAGCTTGTGCATACAATTTGTAGCACTGGTGCTGTACATCATCATCATCACAAAGATCATTCATTGTAATGTGACCCAAATACCTCATTTTTTTCATCACTTTTATCTCTTGGTATGCCATAAAAAATGAGGGAAAATTTAGTTTCCGATCCTGATGATTGATTTTAACAGTCATAACTATGCTCTTTTTGGGGTTAAAATTAAAGTCATACTGCATACTATAGCTCGAGCAGATTCTGAGCAGTTGCTGTAAGCCAGCACTATAAGGAGACAGAACTACGACATCATCAGCATACATCAGATGGTTAATAATAGTATTCCCCACCATACGTGTGTGTGTATGTTTGTGTGTGTGTGTGGGCAAACATTTGCCTGGTTTGCCTCTCTCTTGATGGTGCCCCCCTATAATATAATATATAATATAATATAATATAATATAATATAATATATATATAATATAATATAATATATATAATATAATATAATATAATATAATATATATAATATATATAATATAATATAATATAATATAATATATAATATAATATAATATAATATAATATAATATAATATAATATAATATAATATAACATACAATATAACAATTATATTTTATTTTTTATATTCATGTGACATAACTTTAAATAAAAATAAATTTGTTTTTTAAAAATATAGCATTCTGTAAAATTTTCTATTTTGGGATATTTTTAGAATTTTTATTTAATTTAATTAATTTTTATTTCTATTTCTGTACAGTCTATGGTGTTAACCATAGGGCACACACTCCCCTCCAGTAGGTGGCCGTGTGGGACATTGAACATTAGTTTGTAGCTAATCAACAAACACGAAGAAGATGAAGAAGAAGAGGCGGAAAGAGACGAAGAAGACGAAGAAGCGACCCACAGCACAGCGGTGAAACCTGGAACATGCTCTCCTTCACTAAAACACCGTGTCTTTCTTGGCAGATATGTCACTTGGCGAAAACACAGCAGAGCACGAGGACACCGCACAAACTCAGGACTCTGTTTATTCCGGTACATAAACAGCGCGAGCGCCGGCACGCGCTGTCGTGTTGATGTTATGTAGCTAACGTTAGCTAACAGCTGTAACTCAGAGGAGTTAGCTAGTTGTTGCATCATACTCTGATCATACTGTAGCCTCACTAACTCTCATATTAACCATATTTTAATGTTCCAGCTCAGGAGCGTTTCTCACCTGACTGGGGCTCGTGCGCTGACCACGCACACACTGTATCCCATCAGTCACCCTCCAAACAGAGTAAGTCTCAATGCCAGACTCCATTCATGAATTAGACAAATTATTTTATTTATTCGTTTTTTCCAGTTACACCATACATGGCTCAAGCATATTTACAAATTCAGTCATGTAACAAACAGGAAATATGACACTGCAAACAAAACACAAGAAAAACCATCAAGGACAAACAATAAACAACTATTAACATATATACATAGAGGTATGACCAAAATATCAAACAAACATGTTGAACGAATTACAAATGTCCAGTGTTTTCTCAGCTTTGCCATCTTAACGTTTGTGTCATATTTGGATGTAATGCTCTATTTCTATTTTGAATGCTTTTATTCAAAATATAACATTTCTCACATTAAAAAAACTTTTTTTTTCTAACAGTCAAGTCCATTTTTATCATACAAAAGTATGATGTGTCTTCATGTCTAGTTAACCTCTTGAACTAGTCAGTTTTTTCAATAAAAAATGTTCTATTTCCATCCAAAATAATTGAATGTAGAGACACTCCTAAGATAAATGACAAATAGTTTCGATGGCATAATTCCAAAAGACAATTTTTATCCATATCTCTGAATTTAGCCATTACCTGGTTAAATTAAATTTATAATTTTTAAACAAACGTATTTGATTTTGTTGTTGGCACAATATTAGGTATTAAAATTCCAAACGGATTCCCATTTGATGTTTTCATATTTTGAATTTGAGTTGTGGTTCCTTGGCAAAGTCTTTGATGAGTATTAGTAAATTTTTTGATTTTAAGGATTTCTACAAAATAAATACCTCATGTGACACGTTTCATGCTGTCTTCAACTAAAATCCACCACACATAGTTTACAATAAAACGACATAGAGTTCAATGGAATAGTCACATATGTTATCCCTTTAATAGGGAAAGAAGCCGAGTGAACTTCAAAGTGCCATGGAGATGAATTCTGATGTTATATCTGACCTCAGTGTTTCTGTGTCAGTGGTTAGAGAACAAAGCTGATGGCAAGAAATGGAGGAAAAACATCCATTTGACGTCACCGAGGCTGGAGAACACCACCCCTGTGCAGATAAGGTAACCACCCCCCAACTGTTACTTTCTCTTTTAAGCATCACCAGTTCGGTGTTAATAATAATGATAATAATAAAAGTAATAATAATAGCAAATGTATTTATATAGCACCTTTAAAGCAAGTTGCTTTAACAGACGAACAAAGGCAGGAACTCGTAATTTCAAGTTCTTAATTATTATTATTCTTTTGAAAATATAAGAATAAAAGCAATAAAAATAATATAAGAAGTAAATTAAGAAGACAGCATCACAATAGTGGGATAAAAACAAAGATAAGAAGAAAAACAGATGAATAAGAGAGAGTAAATAAGTAAAATATATTTTTTTTATAAGTAAATAAATAAAGGTGACATCACATAAAAGCAAGTCTGCAAAAGTGAGTTTTAAGAAGTAATTTGATTCTGCGAGCCTTTTTCTCCTCAGGCAGGTTGTTCCAAAGCTGAGGTTGAATGTTTAACCCTTTGAGCATTTTGGCTTAATCTCTTTCATAAACATGAGGAAGGCAGTGAGCAGCTACACAGGAAATTACCCAAAATTAGCAAGGATTTTTTTTTTAAAAAGAAAGACCCCCCCCCCCCCACCCCCCCCCCCACCCCCCCCCCCCCCCCCCCCCCCCCCCGAAAATTAGCACACAAATAGGAAAAGAAAAATGGTATTTAAAAAAAAACAACAACCAAAAAACAATTTACGATCTTCGGGCTGTTATTTGGGGTTAGCGGGAATGGGGAGGATTGTGAATGGATTTCTTGCTTTGTTCCATGTGATCTGTATGTTTAGTGATGTTTTGCACCCATTGTGAATATGCAGTGAGTGTGTATATTGTCCAAAAAAATAAAAATAATCTTGATTTTAAAAAATTGGCTTGAAAAAAATACTAAAATTTTAGTAAGTTTATGTTGTTGTAATGTTATTATGTTAATTTTGCTTTTTCTGCACAGTGTCTTTCAGTACCTGAAAAGCCTTTTATAAAAAAAAGGTATTATTATTATATATAAAAATGTCTATGAAATTCATTTTAGTAATATTATATACTATAACATAATTTTTTTCTCCTTTTTGGTCTCATTTTTTTTTTTTTTTTTATACCAATTTTTAGTTTATTTTCTCATCTCATCTCTTTTCTTAATTTTTTGCAGTTTGTAGGTCAGGTTGCCTCTTGCCTTCTTAGCCAAGTTTTCAGAAGAAATCAAACCAATTTGTTCACGTTTCAAAGGTTTTAACGCATGAACGTACCACATGAAACTAATTTCTAGCCAGGTTTCAAAGGGTTAAACTATATGTCACTTTATTCCACTGTCTGAAAGTGAGCTGTCTGAAGCGGAGTATGAGAAAATGGCAGACGAGACGTTGGATGCTCTGTCCGATTATTTTGAAGACCTGACAGATGAAGCTTTCACAGGAGCCGACTACGACGTTGTCTTCTCTGTAAGTCTGTAACTTTGTTTCCTCCTTACTGCTGAACACGAAACTAGTTTGATCACAAGAAATTCCACACAACACCTATAAGAAGGAGTTCCACAAACAACAGGAGGAGCGCTGTCTCACGATGATTGTCCTGCTGGATTTATTAATGTTGTGCAATTTACGTTTGTTAGTTTTGTGGGGAAAATACGCTGCTTCTAAGAAGCAGACATAAAAATAACTCAAATGTAATTGAAGTGGCAGGATAGACTAAAGTCACTTAACAGAAATCTAATTGTAGATAAGGAGTAGTAGCAGCACATAAATATCCAGAGAGCTGCACTGAATCGTTTATCTAGAGTTTAATGTGATAATGCAAATGTAGCCCTGTAACTGAAAACAGAGTTTTAGAAAGATAGTAGAGCATCAGTTATTACTGAGAATATTAGATTATGTAACAGTGAACAATAACATGGTGAAGTTTTGTGGTCTGTGTTCACTAAACTGACATTCTTGTTTTTGTAAGACCTTTATTGAAGCCTTATGAATTAGTCACTATGTTTACATGTTGGGAAAAGTGGAATTATTGAGTTAGTCCAACTAAAACTGGACTTTAAAATACATTTTTAAACATGGAAAACCGACTGAAATTGGACTAAATCAAATTTCCAGAAATCAGACTAACACACCCAGATAATTGGACTGGAAGTCGAGCTATTCCGTCATGGAAACACTTCAGTTGGACTTGTCACCGGCCTCCTTCTGTTTGGTATTCATTCAGTGATACACTGCTGACAAGTGGGGCCGCAGCAGAACATACTTTAGCCACCTAAAAAAATCAATATTAGTTTACGTGTTCACTATATTTAAATCTTGTTTTCTCCTTACCTGCCACATAAGCTGATGGAGGCAGCGGTAGATCAGCAGCTCCGCCATTCAGTCGAGGAAAATGACTGTTTTTCCCAATGGAGTCTGGTGTTTTTGATATACCAGTTTGTAATTTCCGCCTGTAAGAGCTGTCTGACAGCAGCGTTTGCTCAGCGACATCTGATTATATGCACGTGATGCAACAGTTCTCTACCCCAAAGTTATTTTAAATAAACGGTTATGATTGTGATTCCTTCTATATCACAGACTGTATAAATAAAATGGGTCTATAACATCTGAGCACTGACTGAGACGATGAGATGTACACACAGCCTCCACCTGCTGCACTCTGAGCTGCTGGAGCTAACTGCATGTGGCTCAGATATTACAGTGTATATGTATTGGATTGTGATTGCCTGGAGGCTGTGCATTATTTGCAGATAACGTCACACCTCTGACACAGTGTCTTAGACTGTGCTCTAAATAAAGCTTCACAGTTTGTTCAGAATCACAAACTCACATTTAATGTGCCAGTGTCAACCTCTAATGATACAATATCAGAAACTTCTCAAAGTGCTGCACCCACAGATCACCACTCATTATTCAAGAAGCGATGTGTGCGACGGGCCCGACATTAACCCTTGCCTGGAGCAGGAAAACTCTATGTTCAGGCGAGTGGAATGCCTCATGCAGTTGTTAAAAATAAACATGATGTCCGGTGTAACATTATGTGACAATAAAGCGCATACTGTATCACTGAAGCAGAGCTTTTCCTGCTGAGCAGCATGCGCGAGTCTGTCTCACTGCAAAGCACTGAACAGGACTGATACTGGACTCTAGAGACATTAACTCTGGGGTCACTAGTGTCGTATACCACATCATGTCACTATTAGCCGCTTTCACACAGACATCGCACTATAGGGCGGCAACAAAGTCTCCTCTTTTCACTGCTGCACTTTTACACAGAACCAACCAACGGTGGTATCCTGCGATCAAAGGAGGCATGACGGGCGTGACATTAAACACATGAGCATCCGCCTTTAGCATGACATAAAACATACGTGGCAGCAGCTCTTTCTAAACAATAACAGAAGCATAACGTCAGTCACAGTCATTTACTGCCTCTGTTACATGGCGGCTGTTCTGGTCCTCTGCTCAGAGGGTAAGGAGCTCCTCAATCTCATTGTTTTCTCAGTTTGCAGACATTTATGAATGCTGTTCTTTAAATTAACTGGTAGGCTAACAGCTGCTTTTTAAATGTCCCGCAGTGGCTCGCATACATTAACACTTCATCAAAATGTCCCACCTGTGCTGCCCCCGGTCACACCTTTCCGGCTTTACGTTTTGCACATAGCTCGTTCCTGCGCTGTTATTACCTCCATTCCTGGCTCAGAGGCGAGACCACTCTGTCCCCTATTTGCACAATGGAACGTTATATACAGAATAGCGAGGGGGCAGAACAGTGTGATATTCCTGCCTTGAACAGGCACTGTAAGTGTGGCTTTTATCTCTGAAACTCTGCATACTAAAGATTTATCTTGTTCTGTCCAAAAGCTAATGTTAGCTGTCGAGCCGCTCCAACAAGGGTTCCAGTGTGATTGTATCGCATTCATAAGCTCTTAAACTGCAAAATCTTTTTGGACACTTTCATCACCATAGTGATGAAAATGACACTGAGTAAAAAATAGGAAATTTAAAAGTGTTACTCATTGGGTCAAAAGCTGTTTGCCCTCGCTGTCCAATCACAGTGGGGAAGGGGCGGGACAAATGCAACAGAGACCAACCTGCAAGGAGGACAAATACAACCGAAGAGCAACTGCTGTTTTCAGCTGGCAAAAGAAATGCTTTGGTGAAAACATGGCCTCGTTAACCCTTTGAAACCCTTTTCTTGTGCTGCTCTCAGTAGTCTTCCACAAGTTTTTAAACCTCTGAGCATATTGATGCCATTTCTATCAAAACATTGGAGAAAAAGGCAGTGAGCAACTTGATAGGAGAAGTTCCAAGAATTACAAGAAATTAATACATTTAGAAAATTATCTTAAAAAAAAAAATAGGGAAAAAGAAAAAAAGCCAAAAAAAACAACCCCAAAACAACCCAAAAACCAAAAATTATATTACAGAATTATATATTTTTCAAGTACTTTTCACTCATTGTTTGCCTTGTTTGTTTTTTCTTATTTTCAGGTAATTTTCCTGTACTTTTTACCAATTTCTTTGTAATTTTTGGGTCATTTCTCCCCTCATTGCTCAGTGCCTTCCCACATTTTTGAAAGAAATCAAGCCATTTTGCTCAGGATTCAAAGGGTTAAACTAACACCAGTGATTATCAGACCAATGAGAATTTGGTCGGACACAATCTTAAATCCAACACTGAATGTCTTTGGTGATTATTTATTCATTTTTCTGTACTGAAAACGTTAATTGTTGTTGTGAACTTAGCTGTCCACTAGCCCTCAATGATACCTTTGAGTCTGTCGACCGATCAGAGACTGTGTTCCTGACTTGACAACCAATCAGAGACTCTGAGTCTCTGAGTATGTCTCCCTGTCACCAGTAGCTGTCTTTGCCCTGTCTTGGTTATCCCAATGGTACTGTACATTTTACCACCTGTTAGTAATTCCTAATATTTAGAGTTAATGTTAGAGCATCCTCTAGTGGACAGAGCCTGTAACAACCACATGCCGATAGTGATATTGTGTAGGTAGATATTAACCCATTGAAACCTAAGTAAATGTGTTTGATTTCTTTCAAACACAGTATAAGAGGGCAACGAGTGAAATAACAAGAAATGGCCCCAAAATTAGCAAGAAAGTAGTAAAAAGCTAGAAGAATGACTGAAAAAGCCCTGTCTCTGCCGTTATTGTTTCACGGGGAGACTCCAGCAGAGTGTGTAGTGCAGGCTGTGCACGGTCCGCTACCCCTCTGTGCTCCATAAAGCTGTTTTAGACATGGCTTGTTGTCTGACTGCTGGGCTCCGCTGCCTTATTGATTTCTTGCCCAGTAGAATCGACACACTTAGTGCCTGTTGTTCTTGTTGGCAGACAGCTCGAGTTTATCTGGCTGGAAGCTTAAAAACAGTAAATCCTGGACTACCACAGAAACACTGAGAGGGAGGAGGATACATTTTCAGGACAAAGGGACAAGAAGAGAGGATCAGGCAGCAGGAGGTTATTGAGAAATCAACTTCAGCTTCATTGCTGGGAACTGTAGAGGTGCCTGTCAGACACAGCTATATATCAGAGTGCACACAGACTTTACTTCAGCAGTCAGGCTGTTATACCACGTGACCTAAACACCAGACTGTTCACCAAACAGTGTCTGGAAAAAGACATCCATCAGGCAGAGCTGCATGCTGGACCTGAACTTTAACTAAAACTCCAGAAATACTTTATAGTCAACTGCCTTTTTTTTTTTTGACAGACGTCATTACTCTACTGGACAGTCGTCAGAGTCGTTTCCTGTTGCCTCCCGTGTAGAACTAGTTTAATACGGAAGACAGTGCATTATCCAGCAATGGTGGCATGGACTTCGTTACCATGTGTTTTGATTTCTGAAAGTAAGACAATATGTTTTCCCAAAATGTTCGGATTGTATTTATTTACCCAAGAAACAGTGTACAACACTATATAATACATACTTTTGATGGACTTGAAGATATGAAATGGATTTAGATTTTTATTCTTTTTTGTGATTAAATGGATAAGTTTCCAAGTACTTTATTTTCTCAACTACTGAAGAGATAAATCATTATAATAATAAAAAAGACTAAAAAGACACAAAAAATGACCTCAAAGAATCATGAAATTTAAAAAAAGACAGAAAACAATGACAGAGACATAAAATAACTACAAATGGGCACAAAATGACAAAAAGGACAGAAAACGACCACAAAGAGATGAAAAATAACCACAGATAGACACAAAATGACAAAAAGGACAGATAACGACCTCAAAGAGATGTAAAACAACAAAAAATAGACACAAAATTACAAAAAGGACAGACAATGACCATAAATTATTATTATAAAGATGATTATAAAGAATTACAAAATGTTAGAGAGACACAAAATAACTACAAATAGACACAAAATGACAAAAAAGATAGAAAATGACCACAACGAGACATGAAGTAATTATAAGGACACACAAAATGTTAAAAAAAAGACACAAAACGACCACAAAGACACACAAAATAACATCAAAGAGAAACAGTGTGATACAAAAAAAGACCTTAGAGAGACACAGATCCTCAAAAAAGAGGCAGAACCAGCAGAATGCCCGTGTCCTGCTCCTGTGGAGAGGTGGTTGGGCTGTCTGCATAGCTGTGCTCAGGGGCCTGTTGTCTCATAATCTGTTCATGATTATACGTGTTTAACATCAGCACGCTGGCAATGTCATAATGAGCATGTTAGCATGCTGGTGTTTGCATTTAGCTCAGAGCATCACTGTGTCTTTAGGTAGTCTATGGTGCAGACTCACGGGCCTGTTAGCATGACCTGATGCTCCTGATTCATTCAATTCTTACTGGAAATGAGTCCTTCAGGCTTCCTGCAAGTGGACACATCAGTATTATGACGTGTCTCCACAAGCTTATGCTATTTTGGAGTGTGTCATCTCCTGTTGAGATTGACATATCACCGGGGGGTCAGCAATGATGGACTCCATGTGTGTTTGTGTGTGTCAGCCTGCTTTATTGATGCTCCGCACTGTCACACCCCGGCTCCGTAACAGCTGCTGCTTTTTTTGGAAGCTGTCCAATAAATATTATCAGAGAAAGATGGTGCAACACGCATAAGCACCAATCATTTATATTTTTGTGAGGTGGGAAAGGTGTATCTTGTGTCCGGGTCCCATTGTGATCACACTGCACTGTCCTTTCTCTGTGTGTGTGTGTGTGTGTGTGTGTGTGTGTGTAATCATTTTGGTTGGACAGCGGCTGTCTCTACCGGCTCTGACTGATTGGCCAGTGTTCCAATCTTGGCAGATGACCCCTTTTTCAACTGGCTGCAGTGACATATGGGGCCATAAACAACACACACACACACACACACACACACACACACACACACACAGCAGTGGTTCACACTGCATTTAGAGGTGCTGGAGTAAATCTTTATGAAATTATCAAGAAGAAGCAGTGAGCTCCTGCTAACTTCATAAATGTCATGTTTATTAGGAGTAACAAACATGTTTACATGTATTTTTAGTCGTCTTACTGAATAATTTGACTTTTTCTGTCATCATGTTGACGTACTGTCTGATCTTTAGATCTGTTGGTGGGTGTATTTTTTAACTTGTTTACCACTGTGTCCTGTCTGTATGCTAAGCTATGCTAAGCACGTCCTGTCTCCATCTCTGCTGAGCACACAGACACACTCTGAAAGAAAGGAGCATTTCCCCAGAATGTTTCACAATTTGAATTCTATCAAATGACCTTAACACTGGGGTGAAGATGAAACAAGAGCTTTTCTTTACTTGGATTTATTTATTTTTCCTCCATTTAGGCTTCAGGATGAAATGGTTTAATAAATTGGATTTGTCATGAGAAATGTGTTAACGTGTGTGTGTGTTGTGTCTTTGGTTTGTGCACAGAGTGGTGTGTTGACAGTGAAGGTTGGCAGGGAGCACGGCACCTACGTCATCAACAAACAGACACCAAACAGACAGATCTGGCTGTCGTCTCCCACCAGGTAAGACTGGAGACACTCCACACCCTGATGGGCTTAACCCCTTGAAACCTAAGCAAGGCAATGAACAACTTAGAAATTATGCCAAAAAGAAATATTTTTTTTCAGCAATTACTTTTTTCTTTTTTTTTCTTTTGTTGCTTATTTTTATTTTCTTGTAACTTTTTTAATATTTTTTTTTCATAATTTTTGGACCATAACTTGTGAAGTTGCTTATTGCCTTCAACCTGTTTTTTTGTTGAAGAAATGAAACCAACGTGACTCTTGTTAGTGTTAACTAATATCTTTGCTTCTATTTTTGCAGTGGACCAAAGCGCTACAGCTGGACGGGTGAACGCTGGGTGTACACTCACGACGGTGTGAGCCTCCACCAGCTGCTCTCCAAAGAGTTTTCCATCATCTTCAATAGAAACATGGACCTATCTGACCTGCCCTATTCCTGAGCTCCCACACCTCCTCATGACCCGCAGCATCACCATGGCAACACATGACACAACTACTAGATCCTGTATGAGCCAAATACAGTATATATTTACCGCTGCACAATAACCCTTCAACATTACCTTTAGGAGAGCAGTTGTATATAATGAGCGACGTATACGTGTGAGGTGTCCTGTTTTCATCTCTATGTTCTATAAAAATGTATTGCACATTTATATTTCATGTTGATTTTATTAAAATGTTCCAGCCTCATTCAGTCGCCATAGAAATTCCTCAGTGAACTCTTATAGGTTATATTCATATATTAATACATTTATTATTGTGTTTTTTCTTTCGTTATTTGTGAAGCCCTCACCACAGCCTGAGGACACTTTATCTCACTTTTAAATGTGATGTTTCTGCTGACTGTTCAGTGAGTTTGAAGTACTCAAAGTGTTCTCACTGAGCCATTAACTGCAACATCTTGACTACAAACCGCTGCTTCTTGACTCAAAGTCAAATTCTTCACACTACAGTTGTGTTTGTTGAGGGGCCTGGTCTTTGTCCGCAACCTGTTTAAAAGGAAAAATTCACCCCAAAGTCAAAAAAACAACATATTTTTCCTAAAACATAGTTCTCTCAGCCCTGCTCTGAGTTGTTGGCACCGTGATCACTCTGCTCTGGGGCACATTCAATCTCGAAATGGTGTGCACCGCTTTGCTACGGTTTCCAGGTTGGACCTTGTGTTTGCTCTGTGTCAAAGCTGTTCCCAATCAGCAGTTGTTAATATGTGACAGAAATGTACAGCTTTGTCATTATTAATTACATATTTTGACTTCGTCCTGGAACAAGGTCATCTAAAGCCTTGTTTATTGAAGAAACTTATAATATTGTTTTTATGGTATCATGGTCTGATGATTTTAGGGAATGGTTAAAAATCAGGAAGAGTTGAATCCCGTGTCCCCATGTTCTCTACAACCAAAGGACCATCAATACAGCGCAAACTAACAAGGCAAGACCAGACTGTTTCTCTTCCTGATTTCTGCAGTGAGTTTGATTCCTTTGTTTTTTGGGGATGCATTGCTTCTTTTATTTTTGCATTTTGAAAAGGTGGACTTTGAATGTTTCTGTTCTAAAGTGGATTACTTAAACCAAGACAGAGTGATCTGAGTTGGAGAACAAGGACAACTGTTTAGGTAGACATTCCTCCAGTTACATTTTCATGCCTCTGCTCTGGTGATAGCCGAGGTCAGAGGCGTTATGTTTTCAGGTTGTATGTCCATACGCACACACACACACGTATAGACGTCCTGTCTGTTCTAGTGAAAGCGATATCTCAAGAACACCTTAAGGGAACTTCATCAAATGTAGCACAAACATTCACTTGAACTCAACAATGAACTGATTAGATTTTGGTGATTGTAGGTCAAAGGTCAAGGTCTCTGTGACCTTGTCTGTATCAATGCTGTGAGCATAATATCTCAAGAAAACCTTGAGGGATTTTATTTTTCATTATTAATGCTTATTGGTTCCAAATATTTATCAGTTTAATTTTTTATTAATTATTTGTGTTGGCCCTGAAAAACAAATATCGGTTGACCCCTACTCAAAATGCCCAGGCTTTGCCTGTTGCTATACAGCAGCTATGAGAGATTGATATCAGGTAGTGTAAGAGAATATGCAGGACAGAAATGAAACGCTCTGAATTAAAATGACATATTCCTTTATCCTACTTACCACACTGTACACTGTGTGTTTTTTACAAGCGGGTTTCTCCTGACATGACATTATGTACTCAGTTTCCCAGGGATCCCTCATGCTGTTCGGAGCGAATCCAAACTATGTTGATGTTCTGGTGACGGATAAATCACGTCGGAGAAGCTTATGATGCAACCATGACACAATCCCACACTGCCCATCATACAATGCCAGTCGCCATCATCCTCACCACAAACATGATTAGGATCATGCCTCAGATAACACGCTCACTCATGATGTTTGTGTGTGTGTCTGTGTGTTCCTGTTGCACATAAGTTTATTCCAGTGTTGTCAGTAATCTGTCAGGGAGCTCTGGTCCAACAGGATCTGTGCTCATCCAGGGAATCTGCTGTTTGATCCTCCAGTGTACCTAATGTTCACACTGTCCAGCACAATACGCATTCACAGAGAGCCATCCAACTGAGGGGAAATACTAATCCATTTTGTCAAACCTGTGTGGGTAAATGAATGCAGGATTTGTCTGATATTTTCTGTAATGCCATTTAAAGGCCTATCCCTCAGCGGATTATACAATCACTATAAACCTCAAAGGGATGAAAATAAATCAACAGAGAAATCATCCACAGACCTCACATTAAAAAGACTCTTGATCAAAGATGCAGCTGTAGATTATACACAGTTACACATAACCTAAACCCCTGCAAGAACCACATACGAGCAGAGCAGTGCAGCTGATTTTGCACAGACATTGTTAGGTTGGTTTCCATTACAGATTTGTGCAAAACTTAAGCAATATTGTTGAAATGTCGAGGTGATAGTCCATGATTCCACAGAGGAATTGTGGATTCAAAACTTCCGGATGATCTGCTCAACTTTTGAAGAGTTATGCAATGGAATAACACCTCTTGTGGGGACTCTTTGACCCTTTGTTGTACATCATGTGACCTCTAAAAGCCCAAAAAGTTTCCATTGCAGTGTTGCAAAATATGGATTTTTTTCAAATGGGCTGAAATAGCACCTCACACAAGTGTAAAAACTTTATGAAAAAAAAGAGATGTCAAAAATGGGAGTTTTCTCATAATTGTGTTTCCATAAGGCATATTTTACATATTATTTGGCAATCTGAGGGTTAATGGACACCTGCCTAATAACAATTGATAGAGGATCCTTCATCCATTCATGGCAGTTCATATATTCTGCAGTCTGCACAGTTTTGGCCTTGGTTTATTCAGGCCTATTAGACTAGTGCATTGTTGCACTCTGTGTGTGTGTGGGTGTGTGTGTGTGTGTGTGTGTGTGTGTGTGTGTGACAGCTAGGACTCTGACTGATCTCAGACCAGGAGCTCCGGTGCTTTCTGTAAATTTCCTCCAGCCTTTTGTCTTTTGTCTGTATGATCATAGGAAAGGAGCCATAAACATTTGGGATGAGCTGAAATATTTATGTTCAAATGTGCAGATGCAATTTGTCCTCTTGTCCAAGGTGTATTCTCCACTGTTCAGGTCCAATAAAGGATTTCGGGGGATATTTTGGCAGAAATATTCATAATTATGTTTTCATTAGTATATACAGAAACAAAGAATCGTGGTTCTGTTACCTTAAAATAGGTTGTTTATATCTATGTACAGAAAGGTCCCTTAGAAACCCTGAAAACATGCAGTTTCGCCCAGATGGACCTACTTTTCCAAGATGTTGCAGTCCACACATGAGCGAGCTCGGTTAGATTTTGGAGGAAGTTTTTTCCCTGGGGGTTTGTGTAGCGGCATATCACTGTCAGTAATCGCGAGCAGAATATCCCTCCTCGCCCAGGTGAAAATTATATCCGCGCGCACAGAATTAAACTCGCGCGAGTAATAGTCCCGAATAATAGGTTAATAATTGGCTGCAGTATTGCTCTCGCGAGAGAAGATACTCTGCGCGCACTAGTTCTGTGCGCACGGTATTCATTTTTGCTCGCGCGCGAGCTTGATTCTGTGGATCTCATTTTTGCATGCCCGAGGAGGGATATTCTGCTCGCGATTATCGGCAATGATATGACGCCATAAAAGTGTCGCTTTTGGATTAAACTGTGTGGCTGACCTCACAGTCGACTCAATGTTATGGAGATAAACAAAAAATGATGTCTACATTTGTTATGAGGTAAGGCAACTTAGTGTTAGCCAAATTTGCTGCATAGTGAAAAGTACATATAACCTCATACATTATGTCGCCAACATTGTGTATAACTTAACCTTGCTGCAAACTTTGCGAGGTAACGTTAGTTTATGTTAGCTAATAGCTTCTACCGTCAGCTTCAGCTTTGTATCGTTAGCTCATCATGTTATCTGTTGTCAAATATGGAGTTCATGTCCCCAAAAGTTCTGTAAAGCATCTTTTTGTTTTTGACACTGAAAGCCGCCATTGTTAGTTTGGGCAGCGCCCCTGTAAGAGGCGTAACAATTGGTCAATCAACATCCATTTGAGTTTTTATGTGATGTCACCACCAATTAGAAATGTCCTAAAATTCTAGAATGCGCTAAAATGCCAGAAATGTCCTTAAATCTGAGAAATGTCCTAAAATCCCAGAAATGTCCTAACTACTAGAAACATGCAAAAATCCCAGAAATGTCCTAACATCCTTGAAACATCCCCAAATCCTAGTAACATCCTAGAACCTCAGAAATGTCCTAAAATCCTAGAAATGTCCTTAAATCTGAGAAATGTCCTAAAATTCGAGAAATGTTCTAAAATCCTACAAATGTTCCAACATCCTAGAAGAAACGTCTCTGAATCCTAGAAACGTGTGGGGCTGCTGCAACTGTTCCCCTGGCCTTCTGTCATTTTGCAAAAGTGTCCCCCAAGCAAAGCCAGCTGAGTATGCCAGCATTAGTGACAACAGAGTGAGAATTTTTCGGGATGATGCCTGTTTGGCGTTAGTGGGGAAGGCAGAGAATTTGGGGGGGCATTGCCCCCCCATGCCCATGCTTACAACTGGCCTAGCCACCAATGGGCTTAACAATGTCATGCTACTTTTTGCCCTGCCCAGGGCGTTGTTTTTAACATTTGAGCAAATGACCCATGTTGTTGTTTTCTGGTGAGGACAGACAATGAAAACTGTTGACAGTGATGCCTAAATCCGAGCTAGCCAATATTCATTTCATAAACAGCATAATGACTTCTAAAAATGTACATTTTATACTGTGGGTGGCTCT
The DNA here is from genome assembly GCF_008729295.1 of Plectropomus leopardus. Classification (NCBI taxonomy): domain Eukaryota; kingdom Metazoa; phylum Chordata; class Actinopteri; order Perciformes; family Serranidae; genus Plectropomus; species Plectropomus leopardus. Next base: position 3,741,625 of record NC_056468.1, on the reverse strand, counting down.
ACTGTAAAGAAAGCCTGCTTACTACAAACAAGATTTATCCTCTAAATATTCTCGATAATGTAACGTCAATCCAGCCAATACTTTTGGTTGAGGAGAAATTTGTTTTCTCTTGTTCTGAAAAATCCTATGTAGTGAAACATTACAGTGTGTGAGCACTGATCAAAGTTTCACCAAACTCAAAAAAAAAGATTAAAAAAAGGAAAAATGAAAAGGGGATGGGGGTGGATGTGGCGGATTACCACTTTAAGCACCCAGAGGCTTAGTGCCACTATTATCCTCCTGTGGTCGGATTTTCTGTTTGAATTATGTAACAGTAATGCTTCAACACAAATCACTACACGGCTGTTTTGTCTTTTGGCTTTTTTCCACTTCTGCTCTATCTCCTCTGCGCAGCGCTCAGCTCCAGACGCCGTGCTCCACTCCTCAGCGCCGCCGCCACCAGAAACACCTACTGACAGGAAGGGTGGACCCACTGGAGGCAATCAGTGGTGTTGTCATGGCAACAGATTGACTGACTGGCGCTGCTACGATGCTCAAGCACTGATGAGCAATAACATGAAGTATAAGAAGTTCATTACCATCATGCAGGCCGCTCTCGGAGTCGCCCCCCTCAACAAGAGAGAGCTGATCCCACCGCCACGCAAACTCTGGAAACCTGCACGGTGAGTTCTTGTCGTTGTTTGTGTGCGTGTTTTTGTCATTGACCATGTGTATGAGTGCATTGGAACAGGCCAGAGTAAGGTGGTCAAGAAATCAATGTAAAATCAAAGAGAATCTACTTATGTTAATGATGCCTCAGATCCCTGCAGACCTCCGAATCAAACGCAGGCATTAATGTTTAACAGCCACTCCAACACTTCAGTCACTTACATGTTTCTGCTTATGCAAGCTCCATGCATGTTTACTGGCTCACAGAGCTGCATACATGTATCTTTAATGCATTTATGAGGAGAATTCTCACTGGTTATGGAATATCATGGGATATCTAATTTCAAAGATTAGGGAATTAGAGAAGAGCCTTACGATATTTAATGATTTGATTAATTTTCAGCACAGCTTTATTATTATTATTGAAAATTTAGTGAGCGATCATAAACACAACGTGCACTATATGAGTAATACGTAATTGCAGTACCTTCCTTTACCCTGTTCTAAAATCACTTTGTGCTTTTGTGGTGGAGTCCCAAATAAATTTTCGGTTAATCTAATGACCAGAAACTGATTCACACAATGAGCCAGGGGCTTTCAGGGTCCCTGAAGGTTGGGAGGTCTGGGGCAGTTACCTTGTAGGTAATCTAGCCTCACCAACACATTTTTATCCCAAATCATCACATATCATCACTTTGTCACTGGACTATCACTTCTACATGCTACGCTCTATGTATCCTCCTGTGTCTGCTGTTGACATTTTGGGATGCCGCTAACAACACCGAGTTGTCACAAAAAATTATGTGGGAAGCAATAAAACCACATGGCAGTAAATGCCAGGATGTCAACAAAAGCTGGTGGTTAGGTTTAAACAAAAGAAGCACCTGGTTAAGTTCAGGAAACAATAGTAAGTGGCAGCCAATGCCAGGAAATCAACAAAATTACATGGTTAGTCTTGGGAAACGAAAGCAAATGGCAGTGAATGCCAGAACGCCAAACAAACGCATACGGTTAGATTTAGGCAACAATATGTGGCAGCCAACGCTAGGACACCAACAAAAGCACATGGTTAGGTGTAAGGAAATGAGAGCAAGTGGCAGCTAATGCCAGGACATAAACAGAAGCACGTGGTTAGGCTTAGGCAACAAAAGCAACACGCACTAACCCTTACATTGGTGGAGTAAACACAGCAAAAAGTGAAGTTCAGTAACAATTTAACAAGAACAGGAGGATGCATTCAGAGTTTTTCAGAGGAAAATACATTTTTGCTGTTCTTATCACTAAATTTGGCAAAAGCTTGATTTATCAACTAGCTTCGTTGGTGATGAAGATGATGTTCCCTGGTACAAATCCAATGTTTATTGTTGTTTGGCTACTGATTGCACTAATGGAGGAGCAGATATGAGAGGCTTCAATGCACATCAGTCTTCATAATGTATTAGGCAGTTCAGATGCCTGGTGCTGAATGAGAAATGGCAAAATATTGTCAGGATTTAATATTTTAATAATTGTATTTTTAGATCTCCTGTTACTATCTAATGTAATAACGTACAGTATTTGTGTAGTAGAAGCTAGTGCTGATGTCAGGATTGGCTGAAAGAGTTTGTCTGTCAAGGCAAGTCCACTGACAGCATCTTGGGCGGCAGCGAGTCCAGACTGATACAGAGAGAGAAACAATGTTGAGCTCACGTCATCAGAGTGGTCTTATCAGGCTAATTTGGTATCTGATGAGAGTCACCTTAAATTGCTCTGACACAAAACGAATGGACTTATCTGAGCTCTTCACCTCTACCCCATCTATTCATTTCTTATAGTATTTCACCTATCACTCACTCATAGCACACCAACATCTGGGGTCGATTAATAATAGTAATAATAATAATAATAATAATAAATCGATTTTATACAGCACTTTGAAAAGTCTGCAGCCCTGCCAGATGCCCACCTTACTGTGAAACAGAGTTAAACACTGTATGAACAAGAATACTGACCAGCATTTAGTTGCAACGTGAGGTAAATTTAATGAATAGCGGATTTCATGACATGACAGTATGCATGCGCTGCACACTAATGATAAGCAGTAATAGGTTGAAAATTGTTCCCATTATAGTAGGTTATACTGTTCATATTAGCAACCATATAGACCTTATAAGATGATTTCAACCCATCCGATTTACTCCAAAACTTTAGAAACAATCAGTGTAAGCTTTTAGAATGTGCTGTGTTAATTCTAATTTCATTGTTTTCTTTTTTTTGTTTTTTGTAATTCATATCATAATTGTTGATGCTGCTGTCATGATTGGAATGAGGAAAATCATGATGATGAACGACCCCCTGTGCATTAATGAGCTCAACCAGGAGGCTATTTTTATACACTCGTAAACCCACCATTGATTGGAAGCAACAGATTCACACCCTTCTCTCCGGATTGCTGAAAGGCATTGTGGGAAATGTCAATCACTAAAGCCAGGCAGGTTTATTTATATAAAGCAACTCATACACATCTGCAATTCAAAGTGCTTTACAAGTGCACAGATCAAATAAACACAAAACAATATTTGTCAATCAGTCGAACACATCACGAAATATCTCTGTTAATGTGTGTGTGTGTGTGTGTGTGTGTGTGTTACTGAACGGTGTGTGTGTGTGTGTGTGTGTGTGTGTGTGTGTGTGTGTGCGCGTGTGTGTGTGTGTGTGTGTTCATATGTGTGTGTGTGTGTCATAGTTCATCCATAGTGTGGTAGGCACAGGACATTACTGATTCAAGTAGTATATTTAAATAATGAATGGATTCAAATGGCTGAATTTATAATCGTGTGTATAGAAACACACATATGAGCAGTTGTGTGTATGTGTGTGTGTGTGTGTGTGTGTGTGTGTGTGTGTGTGTGTGTGTGTGTGTGTGTGTATAGGGCATAATTTCCAGTGGGGGTTATGGGAACACGCCCCCCACTTCCTTTTCAAACCTAGTTCGGGCCATTAGATATTTACTAGATTGATGTGAAGGGTACTAGGGCTGTTACTACGAGCCATTCGGTCCTTGTATAACCAAAGGGGGGAGCTGTGTCCACATTGTGGCAGGACATGAATACAGTTCTCAGTGGGCATTACACTCCACCAGGGTTATGCCTTGTCACAGAGTCTTTGTGATTTTCATGGACAGGGTGTCTAAGCCCAGCTGAGATGTGGAGAGGTTTTGGGCGGGCCTGAGGATTGCATCTCGGCTTTTTGCAGATGATGTGGTTCTGCTGGCGTCCTCAGACCATGACCTCCAGTGCTCACTGGGACGGTCTGCAACCGAGTGTGAAGTGGCAGAGATGAGAGTCAGCACCTCTAATTCTGAGGCCATGGGACTTTGCTGGAGAGAGATTGTCACCCTTAGAAAAACAACAGTAACGCTTGTTTTTAGAAAGTTTGACAGGTACAAGAAGGCAGTTATATCAGGCAGGTGTCAGTGTACTTCATTAGATCATACCTTCCTCAACTCTGTCTGAAGACATTTTAATATTAGGTATGATTAAACAGTAACTACCCCCCTCCTGAAAACATTTGTAATGTTGTTCTGTACTTGAGTAAACTTGTGTATTCATCTATGATATCATTGCGCTACATTTTAGTGTGGAAAGGGGTGCTGCAGACAGACACTGCTTTCCTGGGGGCCATCATCAATGATGACTAGCAAAGCAGTGGGGCAGAGCTCTGCTCCTAGTTTGAGAAGGAGCCAGGAACTTTCCGCCTCCCTCTTGGGGCTCAAACTGCAGGTTGAAGGCAGCAGCAAAGCCTGTTTCCGGTTTGCCCATGACAGGTTACATTGTCATCTCATGTAGATGCATCATAATTATATTGATTAAATTGAATTTTTTTGGGACAGGTGGTGTTCACACCTAATGCGTACCAGAGTGCGCATGAACCATACCCAAGACCACCTTTCTGAGTGCACTTGAAGTAGGCATGGATCAGCATACTATGGCTGGGTATAGTACACAGTAGGCAGGTTGCCTTTAACCCTCAAATTATGCAAATTCAAATTGCGTATATAAATATGCCGAATGGAAACATGTCAGTTTGAGAAAAACTCCCATTTATTGCAGAAAAGTTTTTTACTCCCTTCTGAGGTGGTATTTCAGGTGATTAAAAAAAAAAGCCATATTTTGCAAAACTGCACTGGAAACACTTTTTTGTCTTTTGCCCTGTACTTGGCACAGGTAGTCAGTTTAAAAATAGCTGTGGCTATATGCCTGTCAGTGAAAACTGGCTCCCTCATGATGCAGCAGGTGCTACAAGAGGTGTTAATCCATCGAATAACTTAAAGTTGAGCAGATTTGAGCATCTGGAAGTTTTGAATCCACAGTTCCTTCCAAATCGTGGACTTATCACCTCACCCCAGAAATCCCTCATACGTGGCTGCTCTCACCTAAACTTATTTCCATTATTGCTTGCATAACACCCCTACGTTGCATTTGATTGGAAATAATAATGGCTAGTGCGGTGGCTGCAATAAAAATAAAACTGTTAATGTTTTGAACATCCATCGCCATAGTTACTGGGATGTTATTACCAGAAGAGAAGTCGCATAACATCACTCAATGGAAACACAGTCATCTTGAAACTGTGTTTTATCAACATTTTGAAAATATTTCGAAGTTTTGCACAAATCTGTAATGGAAACCTGCCTAGTGTTCACACCAATCTAACAAACTGGACTTTGGGATCAAGTGTACTTGAATTTGGGACATGGTCCTTGATGTGAAAGCCCCCTGTGGACATCTGGTGGATTGATAGAGAATGTCGTGTCTGAAGAAGAAATGCATGGGCCTAGGGGAAGTGAGGAGTGTTTGGAGACAGGGAAAGAGGGGCAGACTAAGATAAATAAAAACAACTGAGGCAGATGATGAAACCTACACCCTTGTGTTAGTGCATATAAAGGCCTGGCCACTGAAATAGTTTTCAATTGGCACGTCAAAGTTTACCAAAGTTGAACTCGACACAAAAAATCCTGGATTTTTGGATGGATGGAGACATGGATTTAGGTTGCCCTAACAGATGGATCCATCACTTATCCTAAATCTATTAAACCTTTAAAACCTGGATGGTTTTCTTGTGCTGCATTCAGACGCCTTTCACAAACTATTTAACCCCTTAAAACCTGAGCACTGCAATGCTTTGAATTCATTCATTCATTCATTCAAAAAAACGAATAAATGCAATGACCAACTTGGCAAGAAATGTACCACAATTTGCAAGAAATTATTAAAAGGTGATGAAGAAAATCACATGGAAATTACTATAAAATTAGTTTTTAAAGGGTTGCAGCTATATGAAATTATCAAACAATGGAAAATGTGTAGAAAAGTACATTTATATTTACAGGAAAAACAATATTATTCTATTTTTAAAATATTCTGCACTTTTATTCCAAGTCACTTTCTTGTTTATTTTCAGATATTTCTGTTTTTGTTTATTATTATTATTATTATTATTAATGTAATTTTATTTATTTATTTATTTTTTTTTACTAATTTCTTGCTATTTTTAAAACCATGTGTTAATAAGTTGCTCTTTGCCTTCTCCCCATGTTTTTGAAAGGAATCAAACCAATTTGCCCAGGTTTCAAAGGGATGGATAGGTTTGGCCATGCTGCTGTCATATATACTGATGTATATTGTGGTTATACTTCTCTTGAGAACAGAAAGATTCCTAAATTTCTCCTGTGTGTGAAAAGCAGGATAAGAGCGGGGATAGATTTTTATCTTAATGTATACCTGTATGCTTTGTCATCCTAAAGCTGAGCATTAAATTCACAGACACACACTTGCGCACACACACAGGTACACACAGGTACACACACACGCACACACACACACACACATAGAAGTCTTGCATGCAGCAGCAGTAGCAGCGCAGCCATCCTCCTCCCTCTCTCCCTCTCTCCCTCTCTCCCTCCATCTCTCTCCTCCTCCCTCCCAGCCTCCCTCTCTCTCTCTATCAGTCCTGCTTGGTCTCTGCTCTGTCAACAGCTCCTGCATCCTTCTCTCTCTCTCCTTCTTTTTTTATCTGTATATCTCTCCAGCGTTGTTGTCATCTATCACCATGCGTCTCGGCATCTCCTCCTTCATTACGGATATCCTGAGCACCTCCAGTAACATCTGTTTCTGCTGGACCGAGGGCAAGGTAGAGTCAAACCTCCGCCTCCATCACCCTGCTGCTGTACTCTGGAGCAAGGCATCAGCTGGGGCAGCAGCAGGGCTCAGGGCCTCTGGGTGCTGCTGGACACACACACACACACACACACACACACACACACACACGCAGTCACGCACACACTCTCTGACTAGCCTACATGTTCCAGTGGGCTGCGGATACACTGTAGTGTGCATGTGTGTGTTATTAGTTTGCTGTGTGTTTGTCATTATTGTCAAAGTTTGGCTTGCTCAGCTGTTTACTGTTGGATTGTATTATTACTTTATGTTACAATATATATTAGACCTACATGTTTGCGCATTTCTATGTGTTTGCCTTGGTGGCAGTGTGTCGGTGTGTTGAGAGTGGGACTGTACAGGGTTTAGATTTGCTCCACAGAGGCTTCAGTGGTTTCAGGTGTTCTTGTATCAGCCACGTGATCCAGCCTTCATGAGCCGATGGAGAATATGGTATTTGTTTGAATACTATGTCTGTCCTTTGAAATATATACGTACAAGTGTAACACTTCAACATTACCAAAATCCCATATATCCCACATATCATATGTTTTAATTGGCCAACAAAATCAGTTTCATCAGTGTGCATTCAGTGATGTCTGGGATGGGTGTTAGCTATGCTTAGCACAAACTCTGAAAACACAGAGAAACTACTGGCCTAGCAGTTCCATACCTCTATAAAAAGTGGTAAAGTATATTATTCAAATATGTCTTACAACCCCTATTATCTCATAAGCTAGCCAGCTATCATCAATTATCACATATTAGCCTACCACACTGGCTCAGAGAAGCACGATCTACTGAAATATTTAGTCCTAAAACCTGGAAATAAGTTAGCCTTTTAGCACTCCTGGTTCCCACGTTTCGAAATCAGTTTTAGAATGAGTTTTTAGTTAAACACCTTAAAAAGGGTCTGTGGTTAACACAAACCTATTAATCTTTCACATTTTGTTCTATGGCATAAAATACGTCAGTAAATTGTACAGTGGGATACTGCTGAATTCTGAAGCTTTTATGTGCCTTAAACAAAGTGGTTGCAAACAAGTGGCTAAATGAGACCACAGAAAATCAACACGCCGGGCTGTGCCAATGGCTCAACAGACTTGTTGTGGTGGCTACGTTTTATTTAGCATCACCGTCAGCTCAAAATCCAAACCTTTGGTTTTTATTCAACTACCTGCAGAACTAATGACAGTCCCATCAGCGTCAGCTGTAGGCTGCTCTATGTTTGGTGCTAATCAGCAACTTTTAGCATGTTTTTAACATTTCCTGTTAAACAGCAGCATATTCACATTCTTTCTTGTAAACATAATCATGTATGAAGAGAAGTGGAAACAGTGTTGCATTGCTATGAAAGTTGCTCAGTGGGTCATGACAACAAAAAAGAGCTTAATTTCCGCGGCATTTAACTACCTGGATCTTCTGCATAGTTAAGCCTACAGAGCCAGCGTACTACAGACTTGCACCAGCCAAGGGACTAACTCCCTTTTCAGCCCTCTGCTAACTTGAATACGGTTAAAATTACTTAAAGGTGTGGCTCTAGAGTTTAGAAATGTTACCACACCAAATGGATCAAATTCCAATATAAAACAAGTTATTTCTCTAACTTTGCGACACATTAACACAAATTTACAGACTTGGAAATTCACATTTGGTAAATATGTAAAATTGGCTTTGAAGCTCGGCGCGGCTCCCTGGGGCTCGCTCTCTACAGTCTTGACAGGTTTGATTTATAGATTTGTGTTTGAACATAGTTGTTTGTGCTGAGGTAGTCTTAATACTTTATCAAAGTCATTCAGACCTTAATTATTGAACTTGTATCAATGCATGAAAAAGTTCTGTACATTAACTACTGGACTAAAGGATATAACATTTTGCGCTGTTGAACATCATGTCTACTGGTCATGAGTAGTTCCTGAGGCACAAATGTTTACTGGAGTAAAGTTGACTGGCTGTCATTTGATTGTGTCTCTGGTCAGTTCTTTCGTTCATTTGTGCATGCAGTTAAAGGCTGTTTGGTTGTAAAATGCATCTTTGTTTTATCTGTGTGTGTCTCGGCTGCTTAACAAAGCTGTCTGTTATTGCATGCTCTGTCAGCAGTATCAGGGTATCTAACAACAGATGCGGTGTGTGTGTGGGGGTGTGTATGTGTGATCGTGGTGATAAGAAGATAAAAAGATGACTTTATCGATATTGACAGACATTCTTTGGGTGGGTGTATGTGTGTGACAGAATCAGGGATAGGCAGAGAAAGGCTTGAATTTTTTAATGTAATTTCACAGTGACACGGCTGCTTGAAATGTTACTCAGATGGAGCGCATGTCGTGTGTGTGTGTGTGTGTGTGTGTGTGTGTATGTGTGTTAGATTGATGGATTTGTCCTGGGACTGGAGCAGTATTAGATTCAGTGTTGGGCGTCGGCAGGGGAGTGCAGAGGGAGCTGCGGATCTGTCGCTGATAAACCAATCAAACACTACGACAGCCTCTCTGTCCACACACAGCCGGAGTAACACATCGTCAATCCTGCGCTATTTATCTGGTAGTCATTACTGTAACACATACCAGAGGCATCGACTCGGCTATACAGCTAAGGTGTGGCAAGGTCACCTGACAGTAAACACTGCCAACACTTAGACAGCAAAGGCACGATTGCAGTGTGCACCTGCATCTCAGTTATATAATGCAAAGAAGTCTTCTAAACACCAAACATTTGACAAGCAACTTCAGTCGAATTAACAACATCCATATTATGGCACGGTATAACACACATTGGATTTTTGATTTGATTTGATTTATTTAGCACATTTCAATAAAAGGAGACAAGTAGGGGAAACCCAGAAAACCTTCAAGGGGCTTGACAAGTGAGGTTCCCTACGAAACTATCACTCAGTGCATACAGTCTCTTAACACTGATAGGACAAAACAATCATAAAATTGCTAAATATATATACTATATATATACACATGCATATAAAAATATAAATATAAAATAAATATATATAAATATAAAAAACTAATAATAAGAAAGGACAGGCAGATGGGTGCAAAGAAAATTATGTAAAGAAAAGGAAGAGAGGAAAAAAACAAAAATAACATGAAAACATTATTTTGGGCAATTGTTGTAGTAGGATATTACGGTAAAAGGGGAAAGAGAGGGGATGACATGCAGCAAAGGGCGGAGGCCAGAATCAAACCTGTGGCTGCTGCAGTGGGGACATAGCGTCTGTGCATGGGACGCCATGGGCACCCCATGAACATAGTTTTATAGAAATGTTTCATAGCTTTTTTAACTTTTACTTCATAGCTTTTTGTCACCTTTTACTAATTTCGTGCAATTTGTTGGCCATTTCTTGTCAAGTTGCTTAATGCCTTTCCTCTGTGTTTTTGAAACAAATAGAACCAATTTGTTCTGGTATCAAATAGTTAAACAGTTTATAAAGGGCGTCTAAACGCAGCACAAGAAAACTGATGTTGATCAAGTTTTCAGAGAGTTAAAAACACAACCAACCACGGACTAAAAGTCAAAATAAGTATGGTCTGCTGCAAAAAATGACATAAGTAAATCTCACACACAGATGACAACATACATTGTGCACATACTGTATATATATTTAACTGGCAGCTGGACAGTGCCATTTTATCAAGAACTCACGCTGGAGGAAACATTAGTGCATTAGTACTATCAGTACACACAGGAGTACATTTATTGGAGACTATTTTCAGCTGCAGATTAATCCACATTTGGTGCTTTGGCAAGTATTTCTATCAGCAGGAAGGTGTATGTGTGGCAGACAACCTGATCACAGTCTGGGTTTGTTTATTGTGTAAAGCTTGGCTCAGGCTTAAATTAGATAATTTTCAAGTGTAAATAAGGGTCTCTCTTACGTTCTCTTTTTTTGTTTGTTTTGATTTCTTTTTTTGCAGGTCATTTTCTTGTACTTCTCACATATTTCATGTTAATCTCTGGGCTTTTTTTTTTTTTTGCTCATTACCTTCTTCCCGTGTTTTGAAAAAAATAAAGCTAATTTGTCCAGGTCTCAAAGGGTCAAATATATAATTTGATTAGATTTCCATCTTCGCTGATCAAGTCCCATATAAACGCCTGTCCCAAATATAAGCCTGTTTAGTTCAGTGAATAAAGCAAATAATAGCCGGGCTATCAATTGAAGTTTTACGGCAGTTTTTGGACAAGAATCTATTGTTCAGAGAAATAAGATATGTCTTTGTAATTGGGTTTGCATAGATATCCAGGATGTTTTCACTGGAAGCTGAACTATCAGTAGGGGTCTCTTCCTCTACAAAACAAACACACCAGGTAATTTAAATCAATAGAAATAATGAATAAAGCAGTTTCATGTTAAAAATGAGTGCATCTCCAATGCTTTTAGGCATCTTGGAGACGGGCAGCTCGCCTACTACATGTGTGCTCACCTTTTTCTGCTCTAGACGTTCAGGAGGTTTTCTCCGTGAGCCGAATTATCTGCAGAGGTTTCCCCTTTCCTAAACAATCAGACCTTGTGATTTAAACTGGTAAAAACAGCAAATAAAGCCATCACACCTTTCAAATGAAGCATTTCCGGCACTGTCATTGCAGGTGGCTTATCCAGTATAATATAATGGTGGCCGACTCAAAAATGCAAATACATCTCCATACATGAGGACCTGCTCTCTGTGTAGATAGAAATAACTCATTCTAAGGTAATGAAAACACAGTATTTCTTGTTTTTAGTTGGTTACACACTAAAGAAAATAAACGTATGATATTATGTTCAATTTCTGCCAATATATCCTCCTAAATCCAACACACTGGACCTTTAATGAAGCACCTGTGTTCTGAAAGATGCATTTTTGATCCTAAAACACTTACATGCTGGACATGCAGATGAATTTGAATGTTCCTCCACAAATGTCAACATTCAGTTTTCTGGCCTCAACTGCCGATGCCTTCAGCTATTTAAAGAGTGGTAGTTGAGTCTTCACACCTCGTTGTAGATAGTAGTTCATAGTGAGAGCTAGACAGTGAGTGTTTTTCTGTTGCTCTGCGCAGTGAAGACTGTTTGTGTCAGCACAGTGACACCCTAGACTGGAGAGGGGAGGAGGGGGGTGTCACTTTTATTTTGTGAGAGTGTGTGTGTGTGTGTGTGTGTGTGTGTGAGAGAGAGAGAGCGAGAGGGAGAGCTTGTGGCAGAGTGTGAGCATTAGCCAGGGGTGGGTGGGTCCATATTTCTTATTCTAATCAGTGCTGTCCTGTCGGGGCTATAGGCGAGCGCTTCTAGAGATTAATGTTCCTCTATCGATTGATCCATTTGGCCGTGTGGATAGATGGCACCCTAAGGTGACCCACTGGCTACAGTATCCACTATCTTTCCGTTTACACACTGCTGCACACTGGAACACACTACAATGATACTGCCACACACACAGGTATAGCTCAATAAGGGGTAATCGGCAGCAGGCTGTATGTGAGGCAGTCAGAGAGTCACTGTGAGGTTTGACTGCAGGAGAGTGGCTGTATTTATATTGTTTTGAAGCCTGGCTTTGGATAGTGGTTTAACACTAACAGCTATTTTTTGTTTTCAATCAGTGCATCCAGAGAGTTTTGAACTGCCTCAGGGGCCATATACATGGTTGCAGTTCTTGCATGAAATGTTAAACTTTTGTTGTTGCCTTTTGTTCACACAACAACGGCGTTTTGTGGGCCTGAAAACGTAAACTTTCGAAACTGTGTTCCAGAGTGTATTTTTTTGAAAACACCACCCCTTCTGGCGCCATGTAAACTGGCGATGCGCGGATCATGTGAGAACGCTGACTGCACGGCCCCACTTTGAACATTATGTTTCAGTCAAATAGCCACGCGCAAGTTGAAGGACAACAATAACAGTGGAGGATTACCAAGGTGCGTTTGTGCTGCTGACTCTACCGAGGTTATTGATGCCTCTCCAGCAAAGTGTAGATTTGTTGCACCACTACTGTCATCAGCTGTCAGTTCTCGTGTGTGCGTTTGCCATCGTCGTTGTAGAAGAATGCCTTTATGCTCAGGCACGTGATGTTCTTCTATGGTGTGTCATTACAAAGTTACACTGACGTGGATCCGTGTACACAAGGATCGCTCTCACAATGTTATATGAACACAGATTTTTTGTAAAAAGAAAAGGAAAGACTTTTCCATTTTTTAGCTGGGCCATTCTCATCTAGACGTAGCCTTAGACCCATCGATACATAAAAAGAACTGGATACAGTGTTGGAGGCAGGGCCCTGTTCATTCCATGGATGTATTATAGGGAAGTCCAGCCCATTTTCATTCGGTAGTCGTCAAATACTGCCGCTTTTGCAGTACTTTCTGCATAAGCTCCCAAAGCCAAAAGCCACCTTTTGTGCATGCTGTTTGGCATGGACAGCATCAGGTTGGTAACGATGTTGGATAAGGAGCACAAAGGTCTCTAATGGGTGGATGGGAGGGATCAACGCCACTGGTTGTGACGCTCCAAAAATTGTATTCACTAGTTTACAGATGTCGCTTTCACAATGCTGGTCTGTGGAAAAAAGGCATGTTAAGCCCGATGGCTTCTTGCGACGGACCCAGAAAATTGTATTTCCACTGTTCATGTCTAAATGGCTTCAAAGCTTGGTATTTCCTGGAGGCTTGTTTAGACAAGCAGCCATGGCAAACTGGGTCAAAAACCTGTCAGTCAGTCAGAGTTTCTCTCTGATGCCGTCCACACATGATCAGCAGTGTGAGCTGGAACATCCTCTGTGCACAGAGGCAGAGTGAAGGGAGGTCTGCGTTACCACTGCACATCAGGGAGCAGGAGAGAAGGCACTGGGATTACTGTGGTTAAAAACCCAGCCATCTAATAGGGCCAGGTTCCATCACAGGTCACTCTCAGGTCATGTTGGGGACAGCTGGCATCTCATTGGTCGTGCACTGGCTGTCACCGTCATAGTGAAACTGGTTTAAGCTTAAGCACAGAAGTAAGGTTTGAACCCTTTAACATCTGGCTTGGCTTTTCTTTTGCTGCACTCGGGTGCCTTTTGTAAGCATTAAAACCTCTGAAACCTGAGAAAATTGGTTTGATTTCTTTTTTCAAAAAAAATGGAAAAAAGGCAAAGAGAAGCTTGGCAAGATGAGAGTAAAAGATAACATGAAAAACAACCTGAAAAAGAAGTGAGAGAGAAGAAATTGTAATAAAGTTATCAAAAAACTTTTTTCAGTAACCTATATTTAGAAATGAATCAAATTCAGAAATGTATTAGAAATAGAATTACATTAAGGTAATTTCTTCATTGATTGTTTCTCTTTTTTGTTGCTATTTTTCAGGAAATGTTCTTGTAACTTTCACAAATTTGTTGCTAGATTTGGGACATTTCTTGTGAAGTTGCTTAGTGCCCTTTTCTGATGTTCTGAAAGGATTCAGGCCAATTTGGCCAGGTTTTAAAGGGTTAAAGAGCAGTGTGCAACATTAGAGTGGAGCTGCCACAATCTCTGGTGTCTTTCCATCAGAAAACAACTCACACCAGTGCTAAACAACCCTTCACTAATCAAGTGTACAGGCTTTATATTCTGTCTACACAGGAGGTCCTCCAGCTGCAGTTTTCACGTGCGTCTTATGAAACAGATTCTATTTTAATCAGTAAACAGGTTGCAGAGTATTTTCAAGCTTTAACTCTTTGTTTTTCTGTTTAACTCATGTAACTACAATGATTGTGCTTGGGGCTCTGAGCAGGTGACCTAAACAGCTGTGCAGTGTCCAACAGCATCCTGTGTAATACTGACTGTAGGCAGGAGTCCATTACAGATTTGTGCAAATCTTAAGGGATACCTTCAAAATGTTGCTAGATGACTGCATTTCCATTAAGTGATGTTATGCGACTTCTCTTGGTGATAACATACCCTTTGAAACCTGACCAGATTGGCTTGATTTCTCAAAATAACATCGAAAAAAAGGCAATGAGTAACTAAACAAGAAATGACCAAACAATTAGCAAGACAAATTAACACAAAAAGGAAAGAAAAGTAAGAGAGAATGACCTGAAAAAGTAATTAAATAAATTAATAATAATAATGATAATGACAATAATAATAATAAATGATAATTTCTGCAACCTAATTTTAAATATAGAATTATAATAATTATAATTTTCCTGATGTTTTCCCCTATTTATGTGACCATTTTCTGATTATTCTCCCCCTCTTTTTAAAACCAATTTTTTGGTTATTTTGTCATCACAATTGTTTTTAACAATTTGCGGAACATTTCAGGTTGATGATTACTTTTTTTTAATGTTTCTGACGGAAATCCCAGCAGTGTGTTCACTTTTCAATTATTTAAATGCATGTGACAGATGTCTTAATGCAGCACAATGCTCAAAGGGCTAAAAACTGGTCTATGTAAAATGGGAGTTTTTAACAAGCCGATACTTGTATGTGCACAGCCTTGCATCGTGTTATTTTTAAATCAGATTTCAGCCAGTTTTGCATTGCTGTTGCTTTATAAATACTCTGAATGAGTGGAGGCATGCAGGACCGTGATATTTCATGATCTGTGAGTGTGGAGCCGGCCCTGCTCCACAGAGCAGCCCTCGGCCCTGTGATTCTCCACCAGACTTATGATCACTTGTGAGACTGAACCTTAACATCCTCTGCTGATAACGACTCTGCAGACAGCCATGTCAAGGAGAGGGTACAAGACATGGCGTGTTTGCACAGAGAAGTAGAGCGAGAATCCTTCAGTGGGTTGAGGGTGATGAAGATTTACTTCCTAGGTAGGTCAGCTGACATAGTCAGCTCCACAGGCAGGCAGGGATTCAGTACTTTTAGATCAAGGACACATGAGCAGGGAGGGTGCTGGGTGCCCCCAGGCTGACCCCGGGGTCTCTGGGAGGAAGATAGGATTTGGAGGCCAGGGGCTAGATGCATAAAACTCTGTGTAGATTCACAACTTAAACGGTATGCATGTACAAAGGCAGGAATATGGATACACGTTGTTTTTGTCAGATTCATGAAGTTGTGCTTACTCTTCGGTTTAGAAATGTCGATTAATGAAGTGTACATGCATGAGCCTCATATTCACACCCACAGCTACACCGCTACACCGTGTGTAGAAACGACTTTAATCCTCTGAAACCTGAGTAAATAAGCTTGATTTCTTAAAAAAAGATGGGAAGAAGCAGATGAGCAACTTAACACGCAATGGCCTAAAAATGAGAAAAAGAACATTATCTGAAAATACACACACACACACACACAAGTAAAATGAAAAAAAAAACAACTAACTAAATCACCCCATGAAAGTACTAAAAATGTTTTTTGTAGCATAATTTTAAATATATAATTAGAAGATTTATAAATTGAGTTTTCTGGACATTTGCTGCTCATTATTTGATAATATCCAATAATCCCCCAAGCTAAATTCTAGATAATTTCCTGGTCACCTTTTACCAAGATTTTGCAGTTTGCTGAGCATTTCTTGTTAGGTTGCTCATTATGTTTTTCAAAGAAATAAACCAATCTTCAAAGGTTTCAGAGGTTTAAATGTTTTTGGAAGGTGTGCGAACAAAGCACAAGAAAACTGATGTTGATACGGGTGTTGGAGGGTTGAACATCTGTTTGCATATGAATAATTGTGTCCACTTCACCACTCAGTGGACCTGTCTGTGAGAAATACGGCTCATTTATACTCTTTTTATGTAAGAAAATAGATGCATACAATTCTAACGTGGTAAACGAGGCTGCCCTTTATGTTGCCATGGATACCAATGTATCCATCAGCCCTCTAGTGCCAACAGTTGGCACTAGAGGGCTGATTAAAAAGGTTTACACAACAACAAACAAGGTGATAGGTGGAGGAGGTTTATTAATGTAGCAGTAAACAGAGGCAGCGTTGTAGAGGACGGTGGTCTGTGTGGCCAGTAAATATAACGATTTGTTCTGTTTTGCCATTTTCTTTATGTCTTTGTGGTCTCCTATATAATATAAGATAAGATAGAACTTAATTAATGGCGAAGGAAATTCTTGTGCCAGATTGCTGCAAAAATACAGTAGCAAAAAAAGTACAACAGAGCATCAAATAAGTTAAAATAGAATACAAAGTGTCTTATAATAATGTTTAAGGACAAGGCCCGTCCTGTCTGTTGCAGCTCATAGTTCCCATCAACCCTCAAGAGCACTGTGCTCTGAAAACGCAGGGCTACTTGTGGTTCCCAAAGTCTCCAAATGTAGGATGGGAGCCAGAGCCTTCACTTACCACGCTGCTCTTTTATGGAACCATCTTCCAGTTTTCGGTCAGGAAGGCAGAAACCGTCTCCACTTTTAAGGGTAGATTTAAGTCCTTTCTTTTTTTTTAAATATTTTTTTTTATAATTTTATTTAGGTTTTTAGATATATACAAAATACAAAAACAACACACAAAAAAAAGAAAAGAGAATGAGACACAGAGTCCCTGCCCCCACCCGAACAAAAGGCCAGTATGTACAGAATATAATACATTATACATCATATATTGTACATGCATACTTAAATAGACAGTGCAGGTATTACCCAATGCTAATGCCACAAAAAATTTAGCAAAGGCAGGTAGCCACAGGAAACCAGTAAGTCCTTTCTTTTTTGATAAAGCTTATAATTAGGGCTGGCTCAGATTGCATAGACCAGCCCCGAGTAGGCTGGCATAGGTTTAGTCTGCCTTGAGACTTTCTAGGATACACTGAGCTACTTTTTCCTTCTCTTGCTCCCTCCATCTGCAAACGTTCTTGTCTTTTTACTGCATTACACTAACTCGGTTGCCCCTCTGGAGCATTCGTGCTCCCTTGTTTCATAGTTTTCACGGATCTTGGCTGCCATCTTGGCTGCGCCTGGATCGGGTGATGGCTGTGCTGATGCTTTGATCCTGCCTTTGGCCCTACTCGTGCTGCGGCTGCACCTCCGGCTCGCCTTGATTGTGGTCTTGGTTGTGCTGTTGTTGTTGTGGTCCTGTCTGACGCTGCGCCTGTGTCGTGGGCCTTGGTTGCGCAGATGCCGTGATCGTGCTCGACATGACCTTCTACTGCTATTATTATGCGTCATGCCTCCACTACAAATATATGCAGACTAAAAACAACCATTTTCTTCTCATTTGCTGGTACAAATTTATTATAAAACGTACTGTGTATGGTTAATTTTGGGTTAGAAAGGGAAGAAAGAAGAAAGGAAAGAAAAAAAAAAAAAAAACTTAAATAAATTAAAGCTGTTTATGTATAAAAAATGAAATATACGAATTTAGATATGTATAAGGAACTTGCATGATGAGAAGAGATTATGTCAAATCTTTGGTATATATGTGGGTATGAATGTACGAGTGTTTGAATGTTTTTTTTTTTGTTTTTTTTTGGGTGGCTCTAGTGTACTAATAGTGCGCACAGTGTATGGTGTAGGTGTTGGTATATACGGAAATTTGTATGTAATGTTTTCTTTGTAATCATTGTATGTTGGTACATACATTAATAAAAAAAAAAAAAAAAAAAAAGGAAAAAAAAAAATATATATATGCATGGGACTCTTATCAACACCTACGATATTTGCACATAATATCACATGCTATCATAGAGTGCATTTACTATTGATAAATGATTTGCTATATTTACCATTACTGCTGTGCTTCTCTCCCCCTCTCTCTTTCTCTCTATTTGTATCTTTCCTCTTTGTCATTACTGTAATTTAATTGTTAGTCACGACATTTATTGCACGTCTGTTTGTCCTGGAAAAGGCATCCCTCCTCAGTCACTCTTCCTGAGGTTTCTACCATTTTTTCCCCCAATACAGGGTTTTTTTTGGGGGGGGTTTCCTTAGACGATGTGAGGGTCCCACGGCCCACCCCATAGGGAAATCAGAAAGTGATGCAGCAGTAACGCTGTGGATTGCAGCAGAAGTAAACCTCTAGGTGTGCAGAAATGGATGAAGAAAAGGGTTTATTTGAATGACAAGTTATGCTATAAAGCCTGATGCTTCTCTTAACATGACCAAAGTTATGTACTGGCCAAACACACAGCTGATGCACAGAGTGCCCCCCCCTTCGCCACAGACAAACGACGCTGGATAGTTTGCAGTGGACCTGCATTTTATGCAGGTAGCCAGACAGACAGCAGGACACTGAACATAAAGTCAGCACACTGACCTCTGATAGTGCAGCAACATGACTGCAGCATCCAGGCAGCTCCAGTTCATGTATGTGCCCTGCATCGCACACAGCCTCCAACGAGCCGTCACACTTTCTCTACAGAAAGATGCTCAAGTTCTCTTTCTGTTTTTTCAGCATGCAGTACTTTTGATGTTATTCTGGAGAATATTCTGGAGAGTGATTGTATTTGTTCTGGATTGTAATATAACCTTTAATTGCAATAATAATATACATACATTTACATAAAGAAGGCATATTTGTCCACTCCCATATTGATAAGAGTACAAAAAAAACCTGGAAAAATAACCCTTTAAGGTACATTTAGAACACATAAAAATGTGCTATTAATTTGCGATTAATTGCAAGTTAACTATGGACAATCATGTGATTGATTGGGATTAAATATTTTAATTGATTGAATATATATATTTTACTTTTTAGCTTTTTCACACATTATACACACACTTGCACGCACACGTCCACCAGACTTGCACACTTCAAACTTTCTATTTAAGAATTCTGCTCTGTTCCAGTCCTGTCTGCAGTTTGGATTAAAAGTAGCTCAGTGTATTGACCTGTCTCACTTCCTCCATTTCATTAAAAAGGCATAACGGGAGAGAAACCTGCAGACTCATCGCATACCACCTTACCTGCTGGCCCTGTGAGCTGGCAGCAAACACACACACACACACACACACACACACACACCAATTTTAATGAAATTATGCACGCCCTTATTTTGACACTTTTTACATCAGGAAGATACATAAACACACAGCCACACAATACCACCTTGAGGCATGGACACAAGCACTTTTTTTTGCCATCCTGACACATTTTCAGCTCTGACCCAGTGTTCAGGGGGGTCACCTCATCTTTTCTCTCTTCCCCCTCCATCCTGCCGTCTTCTCCTCCTCTCTAAATCCTGCGGTCTCTTTCAATGGCTGAGCAGCCTTTATCTTGATGTACAGACGCCTAACACACTGTGCTGCAAGTGTTCATCAAGCACACCGAGAATCAAAAGGGCAATCAGTATGATTTATGCTGTCTCATATTACCATGATATACTGTATGTATAACTAGAGAGCTTTCCATCACTGCAAATGATCCTCAGTTTTATTGGCCAGCACTGTACGCTCCCTTACAAACACTTTGACTGGATGTGTTGATTTAACACACAGAGCATGCTCAGTGAGGTATTGCACAATCACCAGACCGAAAAAGAAAAGCCATAAAAGTGTTTACATTATAGTTTTGCAAAATATGGCTTTTCAAATTGCCTGAAATACCAGCTCATGTGAGCGTAAAAACCTTTTGTGATAAATGGGAGTTTTTTTAAATTGATGTGTTTCCATTAGACATGTTTTATGTTTGAATTTCAGTTTGCGCAACTTGAGGGTTAATGGAAACCCACCTAGTGTGGTGCACAGTTGTGGAGATGATGATTGATGGGCTGTTGTTCATTTAGTAGTTGTATGTTTAGTTGTTTAAGGTAGATTGTCATTTGGCTGTTGCTGTGTTGCTGTGGTAAAAAATGCCACCAGGTGCTAACTCCTCTGTGTTTAAGACCAGATTTTCTTTATTTATTTTTTGTGCATTGGATCAGAGTTGCTTGCCGAACAGTCACCTCAATCTGTTCTATAAAAAATAAAAAAAAAGTTTTTGTGAGCAGGTGAAGCAACTAAAAGCCTCATTGTATTTCTCATAGGCGCTTTTCATTTTTTTAATGTTGGCTGTATTCATGCATATGCATAACTTCAGCAAGATTGTCTAGTTTTGTGTAATCTCGCAATTTCCAGCTCAGCTCCTACAATAAGTCTAAAATACACTGTGTAAACAAAACTGTTATATTCATACTTTCAAATGAAAAAATGCTCAATTGAAACATTCAAACTGCAAGTTTTGATCCCACAGCCATCAGAGCATAAAAACATGGATTGTATTATTTCTGGGTGTCATCCTGGGATTTTGCCTTGGAATTTGTAGGTATTACTATTTTCACCCTGATGACGTCTTTTTTTTATTTTTTATTTTTTTAAAAAAAACATATTTGGCATATGGATAAAATACGTGCTACTTTCACCAGGTCAAAATCAATTTTGCTGCAAATATCCCAGGCTGTGATGATCAAAGAAAAACCAACTCAACATTGCATGTAGTGTATTAAAAACTCATTTTTGTGGGTGTTTTTCATCTAAAAATATAGTGACATCATGATGAAAAAAATGTTTAAAGGTTTAAAAATCTGAAAATTCATTAATACTTGATATTTATGACTGTGATTGTCGAAAAAGATTTTTTTTCCCAGTTCTTCCATATTGGCTTAATTTTTCAGTCTTGAGGGTTGCTGCTTGGTTTTAATGTGGTATGTATCTGTGCTAGGCAATTGATTATATTGTATTGCAACAAACAATGATGAAGGGTGGGCCCTTTGTTTGTATAAGGGTGGCTGTGGCCCCTCCTGGCCCACCCCTGGCAACACCACTGGCAATGGCCACAAAAGGCCAAATTATTCTAGTATTTAGCATGCTATTAACCTCCTTACCAGAGCTCTGAGCTGGATCTGTGCTTTCTTGTAATGCAGTGTTGAATATTTTTGCATTTCATCTTCCAGAGTTCACAACGGCCTAATGTTCATGCTGGGTAAATCTGTTGGATCATGCTCCATATAGTAAGTAAGGTTTCTCCATAATCTCTTGGAAGTCTAGTAGACATTTGTCAAAATATTACATGAAAAACACTTTTTGTCCTCCACCTAACTCGCTTCTCCATGCATGCACATTTACTGGAAATCAGCTTGGCTAAAAACAACAGCTTTACCATCTTTTAGGGGGCTCTTTTTGGCCTTCATCATGGCTCAAAAATTGACATCCATAGAAAAGGAACATCTGCAGGTTAACTCATACTCCATACTGTTATGATCCACTAAAATTTAGGCATAGTATAAGATGAATGTCATCCATTTTTGTCATCCTCGCGCTCATCTTGACCACAAGGGAGCCAGGAGGGACAATTTCACCGGGCGCAGCTGTGCTGCATTTTTTTGCCTGCCCAATTTAGTAGACCTGCATATTTTGTTGACTTGGTCATTTTTCCTTGATACATGTGCTTTTACCCCAAGTAATTAGGCTACTTTGTTCTTTTTTTGGTCTGTGTTAATTGTGTTTATTGTTGTAATGAACTATTTTGTTGATCTTTAGTCTGCAGACGCAGGTTTAATATTGTTAAAAGTCCAGTTACGAACAACTTGGATCAAAGATTTGGGGTCGTCTTTGACTTATATACATACATGTATCCCCATAATTGCATCATTTCTATATTTCACATACAGTGCCTGTTAGCAAAAAAAAATCTCAGTCTGCTCTGCAATACGCTGCACCTCCGTCAAAAACAGAAGATTTGTGTGTTTTTCTTGGACACGTCTGAAACATGCTGCTAGGGCGTCTGCTGAAATAATATTATTGGCCGCAGTCAGTTTACTGCCTGAGAGATGTGCATTGTACTGAGTGCATTTTTCTACTATATCTGTCTGTTTTTCTGTCTGAGGCTTCTATCCACCCCAATACAGGGAACATCTACTCTTAGTCACGGTCATCACCATAAAATCTGACCAGCTGATCTCGCTTAAAACATCTCGGAAACCGATTGTCTTGAAAAAGAAAATTGAAAACAAATAATAATTTAGATTTTGCCAGTGATGAAGTTAGGAGATCTGGGAGTTCTATTTTCTTAACGTGTTTAAGAAAATACAAATATGATTGGCTTGTTTGCAACCAACAGAGTACAGATATATAGCATAGCAAACTTGTCTTAGTGAAGTTGTTAAAACTTAGAAAGATTGGGGTGCCTGGTGGCTCAGTGGATAAAGCAGGCGCCCCATGTATAAAGGTCAATTCTGGCTCGCGGCCCTTTGCTGCATGTCATTCCTCGCTCTCCCTGTGTCACTCTGTTCTGTCTAATAAAGACAAAAAAGCCCCCCAAAAATCTCTAAAAAAATAAATAAAAATAAGTGAAAACTAAGTATACTTTTTCCTGGTTAAGTAAAATCAGTTTATTAGATCTGACAGTATATTGAGTGTATATACTGTATTTAGCCCAGTGAACTCCAGTGAAAAACCATTCACTTTCCGGTGTATTGGGGGTGAGGCCAGGGACCTCTGAGACAGATATCTCCAACTGGGACAAATAAAATCCAAATAATTTGCATGGAGAGGTCTCATAAAGGAAACGTGAAAAAAAATGCATTGAAATTTCAGTAAACTGGCCCTTTTGTTACAAAATTCCTCATAAGAAATAGTTTGTGTGGCAACCTGACTTAAAACAGCTGGTGCATCTCAACACTTTTTACTGCCATCCATCATCACTTTTCTATCCTCTGAGTAAAAGTTACCATCTACAATCTTACACCAAACACAAATTATCAGAGAGGATAACATCAGACTGGCCCACACAAAGAAACAAACATCTCCTTGTCTCGCCTCTTTTCTTCACCTTCTTCTTGTCCTCCCTCTCTTCTCATGTTTTACAACCTCTGATAGTGTCTTCCTTTAGCTTTTGTCCTTTTCTCTCCCTCCTCTCGGCTTCTTGTCCTGCACGTGCTCTCAGAGTCAGAGATGTGTGCGTGTGTGTGTGTGCGTGTGTGTGTGTGTGCGTGTGTGCGTGTGTGCGCACGTCTCCTGCAGCAGTGTTAATTAGCGGAGGCCAGATGGATGAGGTGATGGCGTGTTACTGTACCCTCTACAACGCCACTCCCACTGTTATGCTGCACGTGCTCTCCCTCTTATACAAACACACACACACAGACGCACGCGTGCGCACGCACGCACACACACGCACACACACACACACACACACACACACACACACACACACACACACACAGGCTTACATAACTCAAACACAGAGTGCGGTGCAGATGTGCCCTTATTTACAGTTATATCTATTTTGGGGTAAAAGTGAGATGTTCCGTCGGTTTGCAGATGATTAGATTGCACAGCTGTTGTCATCTGAAATCTTTGACTTTTCAACTCAATTTGCTTCCTTTCTTTTACTACGTGGTGCTATTTCTGGGACAGAGTATTTTTGGTAAAGGCTCAAAGGGTGACAGAATTATAAGACAGGCATTTTTTCACACCTTTCCAAAAATAATGTGGGCAGCAGCTAGTGAAGAAACTGATTCAAAGAGAGAGAAAGAGAGAGATGGAGACGGGGGTAAAGTCAGGTTTCAATATTCATGAAGTTACTCTCTCTTTCTGCTCAGACGCACTGCAGTAGTCTCTCTCTCCTTCTCTCTTTCTTCCTCTCCACTCCTCTGTTCGGCTTTCTCAGCAGGTTGCCACTATCCCATAAGCATAATCTCTCTCTCTCTCTTTCACACACACACACACACACACACACACACACACACAAACACTGACACAGTGACCTTGACAGACAGCAGAGGCACAGGCTGGAGGCAGAAGTTGCTCTTTGACTCTTAATCACTGATTCGGGATCAGAACAAGCAGTATTTACCATAAGCGGTATAATTACAAGGTCAGATGGGAGGCAGTGGAGTGGAGTGTATGGTTACACTGGGGGGAACAGAACCTCTGCAGCAGATTCAGGAGATATGACACGTGCACAGTGGCCCTTCTTTTGTCTTGCATAAGAAAATGAATGATCCTAACATCTACAGGGAGCCACACAGAGTTGTTTCATGGATTGGATGACACCAAAATAAATGCAACCACAAGAACCGCTGTAAATCTATATCAAAAGTAAAAGCAGTAAGATGTTTCAGCCTGTTTGCAGTCCCACTTGTCAAATACCACCACTTTGTCGGTAGACGTCAGAGTCAGACACGGACGCACAGAGACACTTTTTGCGGCTGTGTGATACGCACGTGATAGAAGCAGTTTGTAATGTCACTGGCAGCTACTGTGTTTGGCAAAAATGAGCACAGGAAACAAACATGTGAAAGTCCTGTGTTTGTTTGACCAATCCACCACCCCAACCTGCATCCTTACACAGCGATCTTTATATTTCTTCCTTCTTTACTCCCGTTTGTGCATGTGTCATGTGATTGCAGCCTTATATAAGAATTCCTGGCTCAGGATTACATTGGTTATATATGAATTCTGATGCATTACTTTATACGTATGAACAGTGCACGGGAATAACCTCCACAGCCACACAAAGGTGAAAATAGTCAGTATGGCAGACAGAATGTGGATAAATCAGAATGTCTACTTGTGTGAGCGTTATCTCTGCTGTTCTATACTGCAAAGTGAGTTTGAATGACTTTTTTTCTGCAGATCCTGGCAGAGCCTAAATGTCAAAAGGCTCATGAATGGATATGAGGTTTGGGGATTGTGGATAGCAGGTTCACTCTTAGATGTGCTGACTGTTGCTTCCACTGGGCACAGCACAGCAGAGGGTATGTCTACTGCAATACAGTCCCATACAAGAATCAGATGTTAGAACCTGATTCAAATGTGACATATCTAATTATGTCATACTGAAGACAGTATCAGTCGAATTAGTCACAGTATCTACTTATTAACAAAAATCCATGGTGTTATCAGCCAAGGCCTTTTCTCTGTTTATCTATCTGTCAACACAGCAGTGAATTAGCTCTGTGTCCCTTCCTCTAACCCCGAGGTATGTGCATGCTGTGTATGTGCGTGTGTGTGCATCATATACATGGTAAAGCCCAGCCCTGCCTGAAGGTGTGACATTGAGAGAGTGTCTTCATACAGTCTGGAGATTAGTCCTTTCACAAGGTAATCCTGCAAAACAAATGTGGTGTGTGACCAGTATAGTCAACCATATCAGAAGCTCCTTGTCCTTCAAGGGACAGGGACTGACTATCTATCTATCTATCTGTCTATCTTTTCATCTGTTCATCAGTCCATCTGTCCATTCAACCCACATCCATCCACTAATCCATCTGTCCATCCATCCAAGCGTCTATCCATGCTATCGTCAGTCCATCTAGCCATCCATTACTGTCTGCCCGTCTGTTCATCCAAGTGTCAGACCATTCCTTTGTCCATCCGTCTGTCCGTTCCTTCCGCCCATCCATCGATCCATTACTGTCTGTCTTTCTGTTCATTAAACAAGGTAGCTTAGATGTGGTCTGCCTGTACATCCATCCATTACTGTCCATCCATCCATCCATTCATTATTGTCTGTTTTTGTGTCAAAAAAGGTAGCTTAGATGTGGTCTACCTGTTTATTAGGGGTGGGGGAAAAATCGATTCACATAAGAATCTTGATTCTTATTTTTAACGATTTAGAATCAATTAAAAAATCCTAAACATCGATTATAGACTGTATTTGCTAAATATGGTCTATTCTTAACCCTCTAAAATTTTTATCTTTTAGAAAAGTCTTAATATTTTGAGACCGTTTGTTAGATGGCCTTACTTTTTTTGCCAGTGAAAGCTGCCGGCTGTGCCGTTCAGAGGGATGACTACGATGCATCGTAGCTCTTTTAGAAGCTTAAGTATCCAGCCTGGGTATTCGGGTGTTTTTACGGGATTAAATACATAATGATAGATCCGATATTGGGTGTCTTTCAACGCCATATTGGTTTTCCATGGTTCTATGGAGAGGTCAGAGCAGAGCCCTTTATTCTAGTGAATATTCAGAGATTTGTTTCGGTCTTGTCCACCAATCGGAGGACAATCTGACGCTTTGTATCTGCTTACGTATGCCACACATTATCTTAAGCAAACTGCACTGTGATTGGTCTAATCCTACTGTATCTATCGCTCTGTGTTATTGGTAGCGCCTTGTGCATTAGAATAAACTCTGGTAGCCCCTATAATAATAATGAGACAAGGGTAAATCAGGAGACAGTCTAACAAGCAACAGGGCCTCATATGGATGTAAACTCTGTGTTCACTGCAGGCAGAGCAGGCAGGAGAATCAGGCCCCTCTCTGAAGTGTCAGGAGTGTGATATGGCCCTCTGCATCATCACAGATATGTGCTGCCTTGCACAGTGGCACAGATAATGGGATACACAAACAACTGCAAAAAAACGATGGGACTTGAAAAGTGTACATTTTTTTAACTATAATAATTACAATGTTTATTTTTTTACTTTCTGATTCCCAACACTTGGGAGAAAGGTTTTCTACAACAAAAAAGCTTGTACATAATAAAACATCCATAATTTCATACACACTTTGCTTTCATAACATAATATGTCACTGGCAAAACAGACTGGAGTAGATCCTGAAATTACACCTGCTACATTTTGAATTGGGAATCGATTTTGAATCGGAATCTTTTTGAATCGAGAATTGATTCTGAATCGAATCGTGACCCCAAGAATCGAAATCAAATCATATCATGAGATACTGAAAGATTCACACTCCTACTGTCTATCCATCCAAGCCTTCATCTGTCATCTTTCTATGCATCCATCCGTCTATCTGTCCATCCGGCCATCCATCTGTTAGTCTCTGTCTTCCTATCTGTTAAACAGGGTACTTTATATGCCCCACCCTGCCCCGGCCATGACCTCCACCTGCTTTCCAGAGCTCTGATCTAATCTGATCTGATCTTGTACACTGTGTTTGATCTGGACAGTGCATTACTAGCACAGAAGTCAAATAACAAAACAGATGCTGGTTCAGGTCAGGTGGTTTATTGGCCTTGTGTTGAGCACAACTGGGTGCACAGACATGGCCACCAGACACTCACCTATTACAACTTACTCTGTGCCCGGATCCACTTATCCTGGTTCTTTATTTTCAGTGTTTGGAGCTGCATCGCCCTTTTCAACAATCTGTTTTATATTTTCCTATCAGTAAGCAGCTCCTCCATTTCCATGTGAATTGCATTGCAAGATGATTGTGTCCATCAAACGCACACCAACAAAGGAGTTTAGTGCATCCTATTTACATAAGCTGCCCTTTTTCCAGACCGTTCAGTTTTGATCAGCTCAGCAACTCACAATTTAACCACAATGTAAATCTTGTTTGTTGCACCATGTTTTATTCATGTCAAGCATGCTCTCTTAGGCCTTTTATGTCGCTTTTCACCCGGTGTTTCCATTGTTCTGTCCTGTACTTAGGATACTGTAACTTTTGTTAGTCCTGGCTAGCCTCAGCCTCGCTTTATCTATGGTTGACTTGGCTGTCTGATCACATAACGTAACTAACAAGTTGTGCAACTGTTTCTCTAAGTGTTCTAACTCTTTTTGTTCTTTCTTTAGGACACCTTGTCCTCCCTTCTCTTTCTGGAATCTCTGATCTTCATTCTCTCCCCTTTTTATTTTCCCACACCTTGGTTTCTGGAATGGATCGGTTTTGTGTAGGACTAGGCATTGTTTAAAAAAAGACAATACCATTACTAAAAATAATAATACATTAAATTGTATTATTTAATTAAATGAATAAATTGAATTGATACAGATACCACTATAGTGCCTAATTTAAAACTGAGGCATTCAGTTGCCTAAAATGCCACCAGACACCACACGCATGTAGTATCTCATCTCAGCACGCTGAACAACCAACTCCATCAAATACACCTTGCTAGACTTCACAGCATCACAGCCAGCTCTTATTTCAATGTCGTCATTTACTGTAGTTTTTGCAGTAAGATCCTGATGATGAAAGCCACCAATGCAACCAGGCAGAAATGTTTGTGGTGTTATGATACGCCACCAGACGGCCAGACAGGACCTTCCGTGGCAGCATGATCCACTGCTGGACCAAGTCAAGTTGAAACGTTGTTAATATTGACATAATATAAGGAGCCCGAAGGCAGGGTGGGTGGGAGGGGTAGTGGATGGATTCAACAAACCCCTGATTTCCATGCATGAATTTGGTGTTTTATCAGACATTCAGAAGCTTCCCATCTAAGGTTTTTTTTTACTGTGTGTCCTTGTTGCCTAACCATCCTTGCAAAAACGTGCTTTTGTTGACATCCATGTACTTTTTTTGCCTAAACATAACCACATGCGGCGTAATCCCACCATGTGCTTGTGTTGACATCATGTTAGAAACATCCCATAACGTCAACAGCAGACACAGATACCTAGTGCGTAATATGTAGACTTGGAGGTCCATTTACAAAACAGCAATATGTGATGACTTGGTATGAGACCTTGTTGGTTGGAGTGGACCAGTCGCATGTCAGATTAAATGAGGAATTCCTGCCGTGATCTGCTGAACAAAACCATAAGATCATTTTCTAGATTTGTGTTCAAATGCACATACCACCTTTAAATAAATTCTCTTTCTCTGTCTTTCTAACTCTTTTTATTTGGCTTTCTCTCTATCACAAACGCACACACACATAGAAGAGGAGGGATAGGATGTAGTGGTATGGTCTGATCCAAAGTGACAGACAGAGCTGAGATACAGGAAAGGCTTGCCTTGTGTGTGTGTGTGTGTGTGTGTGTGTGTGTGTTATTGACATGCAGAGAGTCCAGATAACTTGTGGTAGTGCACTCATTTGTGTGTGGAGCTGTGGGTGAGAAGCAGAATGAGCTGGAATATGTGCTTTGATTTATGGTTTATTCAGTCAAAGTTTGCAAATCCACTTCCCTTTATTAATATGTTATTTTAATTTAAGGAGTGTGAAGTTATTTCCCTCAATCCAACACGGGTGCGGGATAGACCAGTGGTGTATGAGTCAGCCTGATTGTCATTTATTTTCACTTCAGTCAGACTAATATATGAACATTAAGAGTTAGTTGATGGAGATAAACTGCTGTTGGAGCTAATTCTTTGTTTGGAGAGATCCCAAAATATGGTGCATGAGCTGCTTCTAGGGGGTGCACAAGATGAAAAATGTAATGGCATGCAATGGTGTGAGTCTTTCAAGTGGCCCTGCAGATCAGACAGAGCATGCTCAGTGAAATAACAGCGCAAACTAAAATACATTCGCAGAGTAGCAGAAAAAAGACCTGTTTTTTGGTTTTGGTTTCCCTTTTGACAGGGGTATTCATGTCGAAATTTACATATTATTAATTTAAGTAACATATATACATATTGTATATGTACATTATATATATGTCCCTCCCATCTGATATGTATACTCCTGTAAGTTAAAACAAATTTTAACGCTGTGTAATTGTGTGCTTCAGGCAATAATGTATGCATACTTTTTAAACTACTACAACTTACACTTTATCCCTCCTAAGTGTTTCCACAGAGGCCCCCTCTAAAAAGTCAGGGGTGAAACCAATTATAGAACCAGACTTTTTAATTAACTCATTAATCCTCTTCATTAACCTTTTCTGAAGAGTTCAGTTTCATATCAGAATGGACTCTAGATATTTATAAGTCCTCGAAATATAACATTTGGCTGTCTGATGAACATGTTTTGGTGAATGAGTTTGTGGATGTATTGATTTACTGATCCTTTAATCTGACTTTGAATGTGTAGCCCATTATGGTGTGTGTGTGTGTGTGTGTGTGTGTGTGTGTGTGTGTGTGTGTGTGCGCGCAGCATCAAAGACAGAGAGAATGCTGACCCTGGTGTTTCCTTGTAGGGAGCGGTACAGCTCAGAGGTGTATGTGCTGAGGCACTTGGATGGCTTAAACACACACTGCCTGCACTCCCAGCAGCCTCACACTCTATGCGTGCGTGTGACTTCCTGCCGTCACCAGGTATTCCACCAAACACACTCACCTGCTTCTGTTGTCATGGATATGTGTACAGTGCACTGCTGCAGGTCAGTCAGAGTCCCACAAAACCTTCAGAGCAGGTGATTTAGCTGACCTGCTTTGTTTCCAGCAGCTCCCCCACTGGCTCTATCTCTCTACAACACTGTCTCACTCAGGGTTCCTGATCCTTAGATCCTTAAAAAGTTTTTAAAGGCAATGACATCATTAAGTTAAAAACAAGGCCTTAATTGGTATTAGATTGACTTACATTAATCTTTCAAAAGTCTTAAAAATGCTCAGAAGTAGGATTTTATGAATATTTTTTCTAACATTGCATTGTAAAATCTTTTTCTTTCTTTTTTTGTCTATTAAATAATTTAACAAATTCCTTTTCTTAAATTCGTCATGATGGGAATCTAAGCGATGGGATTTCACATGCAGATTGAGTAACACAAAATCATCCAGAAAAAAAAGGCCAGAAATGCCTGATATCTCCCACTTCTGTTAAACTCAGTAGATACCTTTATGATAATATATGGTCATTGTGTTTCATGTGCGCCACTTTTAAAAGTTATTTAAGAGCTATTTTTCCAACATTTGACGTAGGTAATCTAACTTTTTCAGTGAACAAAAAGTCATGATTTTGTTACAGTAAACATTTGGGCAAAATAATATTGTCCTTGTTCAGTTTTAGTTATTAGAAAAGAGCTGTAGAAACCCTGATCACACACCAGAACTCACATGTACTTGTAAAAAACTGCACCATAGCTGCGTTTTTCTTTAACATCTTCTTCTTTCTGTTTTGTTTTAATAATACGCTATTTTTCCACTACATTAATTTATGTCATACTATTCCACTTTTTTTGCTGTGACCTTATTTCCTGTTTAGCTTCTCTGTCACACTTCATTTCAAAGTCTGGTTTTGTTTGAACCACATTCACCCCTGCCTCTTGCGCTACTATGTCCATTCCGTTCTCATTCGGAAGTTGTCAAATATGTGTCAGCATGATTCGCAAACAGTTGAAGAGGGAGGGTGGATGGATCCAGCAAACCCTGGACTGTCATCCAGGAGTCTGTTGTTCGCTTCCCATCTAGATGTGATGTTGTTTTCTTCACCTTACCATGTGCCTCATTCCCTTAATCCTAACCATCCCTGACTTTGTTGCCAAATCCTAAGTCTGTGGCAGCATGCAGGGTTTTTTGTCTGATGTGTACCATAAAGATGATAAAAGGTGGCTTCAATATAAAAAGGCGAAGGGCTTGACAAAGCTCCGGTTTTTGACTTGGGGTTTTGAATGGACTGGTTATTTCCTTCTCCTTTATTTTACTTGCTTTCATTGTCAATATCCTGTAGCTTATAGGGTCATTTCGCCCAAAGTGTTCTCTGGTGGTGCTAACAGTTTACGTTTCATGACATCAGAGATTTCTGCCTTAACCTCAATACAATGGTTGTAAAAGGAATTAGTCATTTGAGCTTCTAGAAAGGGTAAGAAGAGGAAATCATGGTTCAAGAGCTAATATTACTTCTACATTTTATGATCATAGTTCACTTTCTTCTGAATCTTTTCTTTTTTTTTTAATGTGTGAATTGTGGTTTTATTTCTGTTCTCCATCAGCCTCCATTTAAACTGAGGCTGTAAGACTGAAGTAGAAGAAGTTCAGCTATAGATAGAGACCCTCTCTTTCTCCCCTGAAGTTGTTGTGTCTCTTTGATTAATTGTGGCCTGTTTGACTTCAGGAGAGCAGAAAATAGCTGCTATCTCCCCTGGACCTTTATAATTAAAAGTAAAAAAAGAAATATCAGGAAGACTTGTATTTCATGATCTGTATTTAGCTACTTGGAGAAGTTAATACAGGGGTAGGAAGTTGCAGCCCTTTCCCTCCCCACCAGATGAGCACAGGCAGATGCATGTGCTGCATACAGTAACCCAGTGTTTCCCATACATTGGTTTATTTAATTTCATTTAGCGGTAGAGCTCTCTCTCTGTTTATCATATCACAAATGAGACAAGAATTAGCCACCACACCTCTGCCTCGCTCCTTGCTCCTCTGAGAGGAGGAAGTGCAGCTGCTCTTGATACTAACCTTTGGTCCGAGGCTGTCAGCAGTCCCAACTGGCTGGTCTAACCTGTGTAACAACAGCAACAGAAAGTTTGCTGATCCAGCAGGGAGTCTGGGCTGTCCAGTCTCCTGGAGCTGCGGTTTGTGCTGGTTGGATTCAGGTTCCTATAGCTGCTGACTGAGGATCTGTCTCCAAAGCTGCCAGTCTGTTTTCACTCTGAACTCGTGAAATAGAGTGTGACGCCGAAAACCACCGTCAGCGTCCAACACAGTTGGACATAACTGGTAGTGTTATTGAACGCTGGATGATAGCTGGATATAAATATATATATAATTTTTACTTTTCAC
The DNA here is from genome assembly GCF_008729295.1 of Plectropomus leopardus. NCBI lineage: Eukaryota > Metazoa > Chordata > Actinopteri > Perciformes > Serranidae > Plectropomus > Plectropomus leopardus. The sequence goes on along the minus strand of NC_056468.1, from coordinate 3,708,607 downwards.
TTTTTATTTCTGGCTAGTTTTTGGGCTATGTAGTAGTAGTAGTATTTTTATTCAGTCATCACACACAACACAGTACTATACTTACAATATAAACTCTAATGTATAATAAGTATATACTTTTTTGATAACAACATAAAATGAATAACGTATGGTGATAATGACTGAAAAGGTATAGGCAGAAGCACAGTGCTTATATATGTCTACCCTACATTAAATCCTGCATTAAATTCAGTTACCCGCTAGAAAATGATAATAAAAATGAGGACGAAAACAAAAAAAAAAACATGTTTCAATGTGGAACTCTGAAAAATAGCCTTATAAGCCATTCATTAAAAATCAATAGCAAGTTACACATTCTTTAAATTTAAGTCGGCATTATTCCAAAATTTAACCCCAATAACAGAAATTCATCTCCTTTTAATCCCTTTTTCAGCTTTGTAATGCTAAACTTACAAACATCCCTTAAATCATAACTACACTCCTGAACTGAAAAGAATCTTTGTAACAGATCCGGCAGTGACTTTGTTTTAGCTTTGTACATTATTTGCACTACTTTAAAATAAACCAAATCATTGAATTTCAAAATACGCCACTTCATAAACAATGAGTTCGTGTGACCATAATAACCAGCCTTCTGGATGAGACGTATAGCTTGTTTTTGTAACAAAATAATATATATTATATATATAAATATGAATATTTTTAAAAATTGAGGAAGTAGGTTGGTTTAAGTTGATTTTTGCTCAAGTTTCAAAGTGTTGAAGTAAAATGTCTTTCTCTTAAGCCAGATCAATAGACCTAACTCCCTCCCCGCTGTATAAAAAGTTCAGTCAAGTGGTCAAAGTGCAGTGAAACTGCTGAAACAGAGCCTGTCCCCTGTTTTTCCTCAGTCCTGTCACTGGAGCGTCAGCCTGAGAGCGCTTGGTGTTTGGCTTTTATACTCTGAGAGGTCAAGCAAACACAGCATGAGACAGCTACGTTCACTCAGGAATACATTGTAAAAGCCTTTAAAAGAGTCACCAAACTGTAACTCCACTGTTGAGGCAGGACATGTGTGTCCAGTATGTTAGTAGATGTGCTGTTGCCATACTAAGAGGTTTTAGTGTTCTGCAGCAGGATGAGGGCAGTGCTCTCCCAGTCAGCACCACTGTAACCTTCCAACATGTCAGTTTGGTCAATAGACGGGGCCAGGTCGATACCGGCCTGTGCTGTATCAGTGTGCTGGGGTCACAACCAGACTACACATTTACAGCAGGTTTCACCTTCCTGCAAACATTGATCGTCCTCTTCCTCCTGCTGCTCATCTTTCTCCTCTCTTTCCTGTCCTCATTTATCCGCCTCGCTCCTCCTGATCGTCCCAAAAACTTAACAATCCCACTTCATGCCTCTCTACATTGGAAAGGGTAATTTTACTTTGCATGGTCAGCAGCATTCGATGTGTACTACAGCTGCTTGCTTGCTTCTTGTGTCTTGACTAACTAGCAGAGGTACTTTTGATGACTTTGACAGTAACTAGTAACATGTTTTCCTGTTGGGTGGCCTGTTGCTGCCATGAAATAATGTCTCCTGTCTGTCCGTCTGTCTGAAGCAAAGGCTAAAACAGCGTGACATTTTTATAGCCTCTAACCAACAGGAAACGCTGGTTTCTGTCGACTTTGACAATGACTTTGGGCTGGCAGCTTTGCAGTGGACTTCTGTGTCTACAAATTATGCTCTATGTATCCTTTTGCGACTGCTGTTGATGTGTCAGGATGCCGCCACTGTGATATCAACACAAACACATGGTGGAATTATGATGCGCATAGTTATGTTATAAGTATAAGGCAAGGCAGCTTTATTTGTGTAGCACATTTCATACAAAAGGGCAATTTAAAGTGCTTTAAGGAGCAGTAAGATTTATAATAAAAAAGTAAGGAAATAAGATATAAGAGGTAAAATGAATTACTGAATTACCAAAAAAAAATTAAAAACCAATAAAAACCGCAAAAGTGCAGACAAGAGGTGCAAATATTAAAAGATTGTTTAAAATGACGTTAAATCCAGTTTAAAATAAGCTTGCAGTCATAACCAGGTGGAAAAAGCAGTGTGAAAAAGGAATGTTTGTAGTTTTGACTTTAAAGTGATCAGAGTCTGGGCTTGTTGCCCCTCATCTGGGAGGTTATTCCAGGTCTGTGCCGCAAGATAACAAAACGCTGCTTCATCATGTTTAGTTCTAACTCCTGGGATGGTCAGTAGGCCAGCTCCAGATGTGAGCCACAGTGATTTATACACAAGCAGTGAGATTTTGAAGTTAATTCTCTGAGTGACAGGCAGCCAGTGTAAGGATTTTTGAACCAGCTGAAGTTGTCGAACAGCTTGTTTTGAAAGGCCAACAAACAAATCGTTACAGTAGTCTAACCTACTGGAAATAAAGGAATGTTCGTTCTGGATATCTACAATCTATAATGGCATAAGTGACGTCATTGGTCCAAGTAAGAATGCTATATATGAAGTGTTGTTTTTTCAATGGGAAGAATTGGATTACAGATATGTAATGATATCTAAAGTGTAATAACAAATAGGAGTGTGGTTTGATTATATGTTAAGCTGGCTTGCTGTAGGGGTCTGATTTTGTATTGTTGTGATGTGGTAACAGTTAATACAGGATACAGGTGGAGAAGTTATGATCATTTAGGGAACATGTTTGTGTGATTGGGCTGTTTCCAATCTGAGTGTGTGTTTTGTGCACAGACACAACAGGGAGGAAAGAAGTGAAATAAAATCCCAGGCTGAATATGAAAGCAGTTTGTGGATCGATGTGTTGCTCCGTTGTCCCTCCAGCTGCATTATGATTCCATTTAGCAAACTGGTCCCAGGATTGATTTCTATTTTTCACTGCAGTGCCTCTGTAGACATAAAGAAAAAACAATTTTACAATGCACTTCATTTGCAAATATGACACAGTTAGACGTCAGCAGCCCTCTCTCATTAGGCCTCATTCACCAACTGTTCTTAACATGAATTTTCTTCTGAAAACCCACTTACCCACTTTTTTCAAAGATTCTGACATTCACAGAATCTACGCACACTGAAGAGCACTCTGACGCACGTTTCAGTAGGGCTGGATATTATCAAGAACCTCACAATTCAATTCAATTTTGATTCTTTGGGTCACGATTCGATTCAATTTCGATTCGACTCGATATTGATCCAGTTGCTTCGATATCGATTTTGTTATGTTTGTTGATGTCAGAAATACCCAGATAATTCGTTTGAATACCTTCTGTGTTCAATAAAGCATGCAATCTGTATTGATTTAGCACAAACTGTCACCAAAACATTTTTGGTGAAAATTTTACCATTACATTATTATTTATTAAATTAAACTTAAAACTAAAATAAATTAAAAGTACAGAAAAGTGCACATTTTTGCCTGAGCCAAACTTAACAAAAGTAATAAACAACAGAGGTTGGCTCAATCCCAAAAACTCCCTACCCACGCACACTTCACTCCAAATCAAGTCACACTTGCAGCTGTGAAGGACACTTCTAATGAAGGGGGAGGGTATAAAATGAGGGTGTGATGATGGGATGCCCTCTGTACTCCACCTGAAGAAGGAAGCAGCGGTAACCATGGCGACGGATGGACGCGCTATTAAGTAAATTTCACATATTTTCATTCATTTTTATGTAGTTTATGCATGCATACAGGCATTTGTGTGTTTACTAGAAGTCAAGCAAGCATAGGGACAAAGTGATATTCTCCTATTATTTTTTGTTTTAGATTTTACCACCTTAACACATTCTGTGATTTTGATTGTGACTGTAAGGTCAGCATGTGGCAAAACCAAAGTGATTAACCCTTTAATGCACCCACGCACATTTTTGTGTTTTTGTTTGATCCCTTTTACATGCATATTGTTGCGGATTTATGCAAGGTTGTGCATTTTGGAGTGTTCTCAGTTTTTTTCGTGTATTTTTTATTTTTAGCCTATTGTAAAAAACGTGGCCTGAAATAGTCACGATAATGTACCTACGCACAAAAATGTGCAGATTGAAACAAATCACTATTTTTGATCCTGCTTGAAAAGAAAGTATAAAGCATGCATCTTCTCATTTCTCAGCTTCATTTGAGGGCTGTGGCTTTTCGTGTGTGCGCTGAGGGATTCCGTTCCCGATGACGCCATTTTACCATATGTGGCAAATTGAGAAAATACCTGCTTTTTCCAATAGAGGGCACTTGACTATATTCTCCCCGTCCTCTCTCCGGACAAGGTCTGAGGCATAAAGTTTGTGTGAATGTGTGAGAGCGTGTGTGTGGGGCTGAATGAGTGTCCGTGTGTGCATGCGCATGTGTCTACAGCATGCACATTGCATTACCTTATGACCGAATGCGTAAAAGCCCAGGTAGCTTTCAAGTGGCACCTTTTCCATTTCCTCCGTTTCATGTGTAGTTTTTTATGCAAACGTTAAAAGCACCATGACATTTTTATTGTAAAATACGTAAAACACACATCTACACAGGGGCCGCTGCACAGCCTTGAAATAAACGAAACGCAGGACCTTTCCCAGTGCATGAAAGTCACAGTCGCCACGAGAACCAAAACAGACCCCGACTTTGTTTACACAACTGCAACTGCAGCAAGGTGCACAGGAGTACAGAGGAGGAGAGCTTCTCATTTCTTACCTGGAAGATGGAGAGATACTACACTACCGGGGAGGCGCTCAACATGGTCATGGAGCCTGGGCCCAAGCCCATGGAGCAAGACTCCGTTTCCTCGCAATCGGACACCGACACAGCCGATGAGAAGTACCTTCCGGGGGCTGGCTCATCCACCACCGACTCACTTGAAGGTGGGGAAGGGGAGACACTACTGGACCCTTCATAGAGGTCTAAAAACGGAGAGATCCACTGGGCACCCAAAAATTCCAAAAATGATAATAATAATAATCTATGATTAGGACTGATGCAGGTATAAAGTTCAAAGAAAGTCGATTGTACAGCTTGATTTTGATGAGCACATTTTTGTGCAAAGGGTGCTTAACGTGAGTATTTGACATTGAGCAAAAAAAAAAAAAATGAATATAAATAAATGTTGCTGCTAATCTTTCACATATACCAGGCTGCAATAATCAAACCATAAATAATCCAGTTTGGATGAAGTATATTAAAAATAAATTATTTATTGTGTATTTTAGACCATAAAATGTAGTTGACTGAGCTGACTCAGGGCCCAGATGTGTCCAGATGTTCGGCTATTATTTTAGAATTAACACTATTTTTTTATTGGGGCTTTTTTGGCCTTTTGATAGACAGGACAGAGTAAGTGTGAAAGGGGGAGAGAGAAGGGACGACATGCAGCAAAGGGCTGAGGATGGAGTCGAGGACACAGCCTCTGTACATGTGTTGCCCACTCTACCAACTGAGCTACTGCCCGCCCCCCTTTTGCCATTTTCTTAACTTTCCATTCATATATATCTTTTTGTCACCTCTGTCTGTGCCTGCACACGGCTCTTCAGTCTCATGCTCTTTTAAGGGCATTTGCAGGTGTTTACTTGCGCTAATTAGGGACAACTGGCATGCGCTTTCAGTTTACGAAGAGATCGACATTCATCAATCTGAGAACCCACGTGCGAACAATTCTGCCGGTTAAGAACGCGGTCATGAATCTGACGTGGAGTTTTCTTATGAACTTTCTCAAGAACAATTTAAGAAGGAATTTAATAAACTACTTGGGAGGATACTGGTGAATGAAGCCCAATTCTCTTAATTCTTAACCTGATGGCAGCACAGAATGTTTGTCAGTTCTCTGCATGATTTGCACAGCAGTGAGATGTGAGACACACAGTGACACGCTGATGCTCAGCGGGTGAACCACCACTCTGATTTGTATGGAGGAGTGTCTCAAAATGCAGATCAAACAGGCGACTCAGCAGCTTCAGAGACTTTTCAGGTCACAGTGTGTCACAAGATTGACACACGATGTCAGGCATCTCTGTCACATTCACACTGAAGGTATGATCATAAAAAAGAACGCTGAGAGAATAAAGGAAACAAACACACAAGAAAAATATATTTTACAAGTTAAAATGTATGAATGTTTGCTCTATTTTTGGTTGGCCCTAATGCTGTTTTTGCTGCTTATTATTTAATTTAAGGGAATTTGACTAGTGCATTTAGGAAAATGAACCATGTGAGCACAATATTTTAAGGGCTATGATAACTCATTTAACTAATTATGGTTTGTGCAAACCACAGACAATTTTCTTTTGCCCGTTTTTGTGCAGGAGATTTGTCAAAACTTTACGTTCCATTGGTTAATGTGTGGTTGGCTTTAGGAACAAAGTCCACTTGATTATGGTTAAGAAAAGATCATGTTTTGGCTTTGAAATTTTGGGGGCACAATCCCAACTGGAATTTGTTAGTAAAAGACAACCACACTTTGCGGCACTATTCCCATTGGAAAAACAGTTTGCTCCCTAAAAGCCACAGGAAACACAACAATGACTTGCTAAATTACCCCCCGTTTTCTTTCTTGTTTCTTTGAAAATATAAGAATAAATGCAATAAAAGACGATGAAAATAATACAAGAAGTAATATAACACGAAGTGGCAGAATTGGTCATTTAGCCCATGTAATCATGAGCCAGTAATTTGTATGTAAACCATGTAATTGGAAAGGCTGCAACTAAACTTAGTTCACGTAGCTTTATGTTAAGTACATAACTTTGCGTTCAGTCCATAACACGACTACTCTGCCTTTCTAAACCTAACCTGTGTAACTTAATCCGCCTAACCGAACCCACTTGTATGTACCTTTACACTAACTACATAACTTTACACGAAGTACATAACTTTACACAAAGCACGTAACTTTATATTAAGCACGTAATGTAATGATGCCATTTTTCAGATGCTAATTCTTAAATTTTGAATGAACCATTGTACATGCATTTTAAAAAGATTTAATAACCACTGAATGAGGTTACGTTGAAAGTTTAGGTCGTAAAGTAATGGCTACCTTACTTTATAGTGAACTTAAGTGCCAAAAATTCCCAAATACATTCTCGATCAATCCAATCATGTAAAACCAGCAGACGCAGTGACTTCTAGCGCTGCTGGAGTCGAGGGCCCACTTTGCCTTGTTTGTATTTTAGCCTGGTATGTCGATTAGTCCATCCAGCACTGGCCTGATCTATGATAATCAGAATCAGATTTATTGGCCAAGTATGTAAACACATTCAAGGGATTTGACTCAGGCTCTCTGGATATTCCTTATCCCCAGAGGATGAATGATGTCTCACACATTCCAGTATCCACCTTAAGGACAGTGTGGCTCATGATCTCACTGACACTGAAATGCTGAGTATGTTCATTCTTCAAAGGGTATCAACCTTTTTGATTTGACTGAACTCATCATCTTTTATCTAGTGCCACCCTGAGGGCAGGTTTCCACCGCTGATAAAGCTCAAAGAGTAGCTCTCTCTACCCCTGAGTTGTCATGGAGCACATATGTATATGAAATGTCTAAATATGATCAAGAGCTTTCTGTAATCTCAAAAACAGACGAGGTGGAAAGGTTGGTAAATATTATTTAGCTGCCGTTGTAGTATTCGTAGTAGTGGTAGGTGTGATATTTGTGTTGGTGTTAAATTGCTTTTTGAGCCACATGCCTCACTGATCATGTTGCAGTGTGCAATATGGCTTTAGCTGTGTTTGTCTCTTTCTGTCTGTCACAGCATATTTCATCAGCCTCCATCAGATAGTCAGATTTGGCAGGAGAAAGATTCATCTGGCCTCAGTGTGACATTTCTCCCAGACTGACTGTGAGACAAACATTTCAATTCGAGCACATTGGCAGTGTGTTTCTGTTTGAGTATGCGTCTGTGTGCGTGCTGTTAACACATCTGTACCTGAGGACTGAGTCACACAGAATGAGAAAAACAGTCACACTGAGAAAAAAAGCATCAAGTAGTGAAAAAAAATAGAGAAAAATGATAATAGTTCCACAGAATTACAATGAATTTTTGTGATGTGGTCCCCAGAAAATGTTTGTTTGTAGCAGACAAAAACTAATGAAAAAAAAGGATGCCTCACTACATTAGAGAGAGTAAAAATCATTGGTGTCTTTTATACTCATATATATCATTTGTTAGAAATCTTCCGGAAATTGCTTACACCAAGAAATTTTAACTAACACATGATGATAAATGACAACATAAAAACATTAAATTGCAATGTCAAATCTTGTGATGTACAGGAGAACAAATATTTAAAAACAGTACAGGATGCCTGAGAGCTACACGGCATTATATTCCATTATATTTTGATATTTTGAATTGACTGCTGCCGCCTGAATTTGTTGTGTTTTTTTTTTTTTTTTTTACATAAATAAAGACATTTGCACCATAAATTGGTTTATAAAATTCACCAGAATGCAGGAAATGAAGTGTTGAGGCGCAATATTTTCTGGTGGAGGACCCCCAGACCCCCACTTCATAGGTGTCCACCCCAATGTTGAAATAAAACCTTCGCTCTTTGTGCTAGCCCAAGCTATGCCCTTTTTATGCACCATCATGTGGTTTTTCCCCCCGATGCCTCCATTCTTTCAGGGATGTTCAATTATATACCATTCCCAGAAATGGACAAAATGAAGAACTGATCTGAGTTTTTTCCTCATTATAGTTTTGTTTTTTGTTTTTTTTTTTTTAGTTTTTCCGTAGTCAATGTGAGGGTCTAAGGACAGAGTGATGTATGTCATATGCTGTCAAGCCCTCTGAGGCAAAGAGTGATTTGTGATAATGAGCTTTATAAATAAAGTTGACTTGACTTGATCTGAAAAAATATTTTTCAGATCAAGGGTTAAACATGAGGCGGCTCCTCTCCAGTCTCCTCCTCTGGTGGGTGTGTTTCCCCCTGCAGACTCTAGATGTCGCTGTCTCTCTGTGATGCTGAAGCGTAGCTGCCTGGTGGCTCTCTGAGCTGTTCGGACAGTCTTCAGACCCACTGATGCTGAAAGGAGGCATCTGTCTGAGGCATGGTTGGTCAGCTTGTTAGGACACACACAAACACACACATGAACACACACACCCACACACACACACACACACACACATTCACAGTGTCTCAGACACACACACACACACACACACACACACACACACACAGTCACACTACTAGGCAGGAGCTAAATCAGAGCTCACGCTGGATGAGTTTGCTCTGAAATTTGGCCTGGAAATCTGAGGTCAGTAGATAATGGATGTGCTGACAGAGTGAACACTCCTCCACACTGGATATTTAGACACTATGCACTAACACTGTCACTGGACAAGTACTGTCACTTGCTTTGACATACATCTTTCTGTTAGTTTTCTCGACCTAATCATTGTTGATGATGAAGACACTCGAAGCAGATTAAAGCGATAAAGCTCGAACACAACAGCAAAGTATTATATATTTAAACATGAGTGAAAATTGTGAAAATTATTTGTCACCAACTTATTGTAACTTGTGAAATGATATAAAAATCTGGATTTTCATTACAGCTGCAGGTTGATATAAAAAGCGAGGAAGTAAAAGAAATTTTAAGTCATTTGAAGGATACACTAAATGGCAGCAAGAGAACAACTAGGCTATATATGGTGTACTGTTATGATGAAAAGAAAGGATTACAAGGACCTTCTGATGTCATATTGTGATTATAGGGAGGGTATACCGATAATTAAATTATAAAATAAAAATTATTAAATAAAATAAATGGTTGAAACCTCAGGAAGAGTGACTGAGGAAGGATCCCTCTTTCATGGCGGACAGATGTGCAACAGATATAAAGATCAATAAAATCAAAGTAGATGACAAAATGATACGAGAGAGAGAGAGAGAAGAGGGAGGGGAGAGAGAGGGGGTAGAGACACACAGCAACAATAATAGTAACAATAACATGACATACAATTGTAGTAGACATAAGAATTAATAAATGTAACAAAACAGTAACAAATAACTGCATTTGATGCTAAAAAGCTGCTTGAAACACAGCTATGACTCACTAACTTTGTTGTTTGTTGGTCTTGAACAGTGGTCTACAGCTTGGCAGACATCTCACCGAGGTGGCCCATCACCCACCACCTCCTGACGACAGTCAGCTCATATTCTATGTCATTTTAGAAACGATAAGATGAAAAAAAAAAACAAATGTACAAATGTAACATATTTGTGGTTTGCAGAAATGTAGAATGCCAAAATTTTCTTCTGGCAACTGCACTGGCTAAGATATGGTTCTTGGACAGCGACACTAATATAAAAAATATAATATAATGATCTTTGTGCAAAGGACCAAAATGCGGGCACTGCGGGCAGACCGGAAGAGTTCAGTAATTTAGTGGTAAGGTTAAGATTCAGAGCTCCCTGGCATTGCAAGCCTGAACAAAGGTAACAAAGAATCTGCAGGTGAAGAATGATGTTTTCCCGTTTGATGAGTATGTCAGAGGTGTGCCCAATCAGCAGCAACATCTATATCAAACATTTTTGGTTGACCTTCATTTATTAAACATACATGTCTTATTAACTGTGGTTATGTACAGCAGGGTGCCAACAACCCAGTTTTATACGTCTGAAGAACTTACCATAAATCTTCAATTAATAGCCCCGGCTTAAATTACTGTAAATTAAGTCAAAGGCCTTATCATCACACCACTCTCTCAATAATCATACTCCTACCGGCTCAAGGTAAGTTTATGTCATGTCTTAAATTTAATATCGCTTTTATGTCATGTCAGTAATATGTCAATCCAGGTTTCAAAGAGTTAACTGCTCAGATCATGCATACAGTAGGCTATGTCTTTAAACTTTAGTCAATATGGACATGCCACACGGTTAGCTTTGTAAGACTCTCTACAATTCAATCATTCAGTTCATTTTACTGAAACCGTTAGCACCAAAGAAGACTGTATTATCAGCAAAGTAAAAAAGAAAGAGTAAAAAAAAAAAAGTCCATTGAACTGTATTCATTATTATCATAATTATACATTTAAAATTACTTTGCCGAATTATTTTAATTTTTAAAGCATTATCCCAGGTCATTTCTTGCTTTGGATTTATTTATACTTTTTTTTTTTTTTTTTTTTTTTTTTTGCTGTTTGTTTTTTTTTTTGTTTGAATTTTTTGGGGCACATTTTCAGTTAAATTTCAGGTAGTTTTATATACAATTTACAATTTTAAATACAATTTGATTGTATTTCCATCTTTTCTAAGTATTTTTTTCTGTAACAGGACTTTAAAGCCTGTCCCATATAGACACCTGCCCCAAATATAGCCATGTTGGCGCAGTGATATAATAATAATAGAAATAGCCCGGACTATTAAGGTTTTCCGGTAGTTTAACGTCGGGCAGTTTGACAGGAGCGTGTAGTCGCTATATTTGGTGTACAGTGAGTTAATGCTAGTCTGTCTGTTGCTGTGTGGAAATATACAGTAAGATATCCCGCAGCTGTGGCACACTATACACTGTGGCGGTGTCTAACAGATTTTTTAAGGATGATTCGCCAAGTGTTGTCACTTCCAGCAGACAGACAGAAAACAGCGTTTCCAATGAAGGAAACGGGAAAATGTGGGTTTCCGTGATTGTTGTGCTGTCATAGACAGCAGCAGACTGAGCCGACAGTTGTTGTGCTGCTCGGACGGACCTCCCTCTTTCTGCCTGCCGGCTCCGGTAGGCTGTCCGCGCGTCCGCCCGGAGAAACACCAGCCTGCCTGCGACGAGGGCGGAGCTGGCCTGGCTGTCACAAAGATATGTTTCATTTCAAAAACTAGCCACCACGCTAACTGCTGTCTGAACCCACACGGCTTCGTTTTTTTCTTTAACCACGACGAAGAAGCGCCTGTTTGAGCGGACTCGAGGAGCAGCAGGATGCCGGTGAAAGGCGGAGGAAGACTGGCCTCTTACCCGAGCAAGAGCGAAAATGTCGGAGTAAGTGGCGCTGTGTTTTATTTAACATCTGTGAAGTTACATTTGGTCACATTTGCTAACTTCGTCATAATGTGAACAGGCTCAGTGAAATGATTTTACAGTATAAGTTTGGTGTGGAAGTGCGTGTGTCCTATAAAAGCAGTGTAAAGTGTCGGTGAGGTTTGGTTCGGGCTGTGTGAGGTGCATGTAAGCCAGCCAATAGTCAGCTCGTCAGTACACCTGTTGTGCTTCGGGAGAGCCAATAGAAAAGCCCGTTACATAATGTTTACTCTGCTGCTTTCCAGTTGTTTGTCAGCCTGTAACATGAGAAAACTGCCAGAACTTTCGCCTAAATCCAGCTTTGAGTCTTGACTCTGACACCCTGCAGTGGTGGTAATCCTGTCCAGATTGACATGTGTGATTTGATGTGGGGGTGTTGTGTGGAGATTAGATCACTGGATGTAATCAGCACACCAGAGGAGAAAAGTCTGTTTTAAGACAGTGAATGACGATGGCTACACTATTGTTATGTGACACTGTTGTGCTGCCACCTGTGGAACTGAAATGTGTGTCAAATCACTACAGAGGAAAGATAGTGTAATCCTACACAGGACAGAGAAGACACACTGTGTTTCCCTGTCGCATATCCAGGGCCACAAACTTCAAAGTATTGTATCAGGAAAATGTTGAGAGATTTAATGAGAAGGCTTTTTGAGTATTTAACCATTTGTAAACTGAGTAAAGTGGATTGATTTCTTCCAGAAAACATGACAATAAGTCAATGAGCAATGTCCCCAAAATTAGAAAAAAAAACAAAACAAAAATAAAAAAACAAAGGAGAAAATTACCTGAAAAATAAAAAAAAATGTAAGAAAAAACAAACAGTTCAGGTCAAGTAGCAAATGACCTGAGAAAAAAGTGCTTAAAATTAAATTTAATTAAATGAAATGTATATATTATTTTTCTGTAAATTATTTCAAATGAAAATAATAATGATATAAATATAAAATAAAAAAAAAACATATAATACAAGATAAATATAGTTTTCAAACAATTTCTCCTTTTTTTTTAAAAGCAAAAATTTAGGGTTATCACCTTTTATTCATTTCTTACAATTTGTGGGACATTCTTTGCCAAGTTCCTCATTGCATTTTTGTCATGTTTTCTAAAGATATCAAACCAATTTGTTCAGGTTTTAAAGGTTTAAATGAATGTGAAAGGCATCTTAACGCAACGCAAGATAAACTGATGTCGATCAAGGTGTCAAGGGTTAATAGGACTTAACTTTACATAATGTTGCTGTCACAATTGGGGAAAAGTGACAGACACATAATAACTGTGCTGGTTGTTTAAAGTCTCTGTGTTTGTGTTTATGTGTGTGTGTGTGTGTGTGTGTCCTTAAGGCTCCTTCTGGTCTGGCTGGTTGGACTGGGGAGGAGTGAGGCTGTTCAGATTAATGGTGATCCTTAATGGCAAAGCCTGGGGATGTGTGTGTGTGTGTGGTACTAGAGTCACACTATGCAAGGCCGGGAGTCTTTCAATCCCCTCAATCGTGGTAGTCTAAAATTTTGTCTTGAATTCAGAGATGCCTTTCATTGTGAATCAACGCATTCTTATCCCAACTCGTCAAATAAATGTCACTTACATTCATACTGTTAATGCATTAACTAAATAAAATCCTGAGCACACACTGAAGACAGGTGTGCTTTTTTAAATTGCAGTTGTAAACATAGTAAACAGGTCAAAATATCTTATAATGTTGATTCTCTGCTTATGAAATACTGTATGAGAGTTACAGCTGAAATTAAGGCATTGACGGTGTTGAGGTATCATTTGAAGTAGGTACAAAAAAGAAGTTGAAGTGTCAGCTGACATATAATCACAGAAAGCAGATTAACTCTCAGTAAAGAGGAAGAAGATGGAAGAAGGGGAACTGTCATTTATCGTGTGAGTGCTGAGAGCTGATGAATTATCAACCGGAGTGTAAGCCATGGAGACAGCTGAAGTGTGTGCACTTTAAGCAGCGATGTGTCAGTCGCTTTGGAAGCACTGACAGAATCAGAAATGTCAGCTGAAGTGTTGGACCTGAAAGCAGATAAACTGTCAGTTGAAGGGAGAAAAGATGAAAGCAGTTACGAGGTCAGCTGACGTGTAATGAGTCAGAGCAGTTTTAGCGTCATTTAAACTGTAAGTGAAAAAGGACTAGTAATTTTATTTGAAGTGGGAACTCTAAAATAGTAAACGTATCAGTTAAAGTGTAGAAGGTCAGTTTACAGGATTACAGTATGCTTTTTGTAGATTTGATTTTTTTTTTTTTTTTTTCTTCTCTTTGAGTGACTTCTGTCTGGATCAATGAGGTGCCTCTCATCTATTTTTTAAAAAAAGGAACCCAGCAGTGATCCATACTGAACATAGATCCACTGTACATCTTAAAAAGCTGAATGCGTCCCTGTGCCTGAGCCATGTCTAATCTAGTCAGCCTGCATTGTTCATTCACTCAGACAACTGAATCTAGCACAGCACCTTCATGTATAATGGAACACGAAATCACGCTTCAGCTGAGTCCTCTCCCGCTAACACACAGAGAAGTGTCTCATCTGGAAGGCGTCATCACCACCTTCACCCAGAAATCAATGGCACTGAAGTATCTTGAGTGTCATCAGGATTCTATCAATACTCCCATGATTCATTGAGGTCTGTTCATCAGCTCCATTCTGTCGTCTTACAATATCAGAGAACCCGGTTCAGCCTGAGTGACGTATTCACCCCAACACAGCTGCTGACAGTGAACAGGGGGAGCATTCATACACTGGCACATATCGAATGTTTACAGCTGGCACAGTCAAACACTGGTGCACTATAGCCATGGAAACAGGAGAGCTGGTGCACAGAAAGGTCTGTGTCTCCTGGAGACAGTTGAAGCTTCATGCTAACATTTGACACTGACAGGGGACACTGCATGGACAGCAGTGTAGCCATAGCTGCAGCCAACCATTATTTTATTCAGTTTATATATTGATTATTTTCTGGATTTAAAGGAGCATGCCACTGATTTTGCACATAAAGATCAGCTTACTTGTAAAAGTCGACAGATAGTGGACTTTTATAGGTCGATATGACAATAATAGTTTGGAGCAGGGAAAAAGCAGATAGTTAATTAATCTGTTGAAGATTGGTAGGACTGCCCCCTGAAATGCGGAGATTCAAATCATTGGTCAGAGACCCCTTAGTTGGACGAGATAGCTTCAAGTTGAGCAGTTTGCTATTCAGTGTGCTGTGGGACATCTTTGTTCCCAGACTTTGCTGCAGAGTGAGTGCTCTTGACTGTCACACTGCTCTTTGATAGAGGCTGTAGCGGACACAATGCAGTGGCACAGAGGAAAAGTTACTTTAACTGAGACTCTAAGGTAACATTATCTTCTCTCTTCTGCGTAGAAATGGTGAATTTACACATCACCACAACTCAATATGACACAGTCTCTCGCTTTTGTTTAATATATAGTGTCAGCAACACATGTTGCACATCTGCGACCCATCGTTAGCACTGTTAGCTTGTTTGCTATCTGACATCAATGCCGCTGTCACACTGAAAGTCCTGCAGAGCCCCATTCAAACTGTAAAACTTTGTATGGAAAACAAAATGAATTGCCTAATATTGATTATATTAGGATATTGATTCGACTGACATAATTCTGAGTGGGGTACAGCCTTAAAAATCGATCACCCGCTAAAATTGAGTAGTGGAGATTTTCTCTTCCAAACTTTTCAGAATGTTTCCAGGGTTTTCCACACTTTAATTTATTTGTGTCGGCTTGCCATGAACAAAACCTCTGCTGCCACGCATTTATTTTACATTTTTTGAGCTGGCTGGTTCATTTGGAGTGCTACTATAATATGTGTAATGTTTGCTTATGATTGGCACCACATTCTCGGAGTGCAGAGTGTACTTGGGGCACGGACGGAGCAGCAGAACATGAGACGCAGTGTGGTAGTGAAAGTTTATCATTAATTTTGCTGGGTTTAAAAGTTTGCATCCACTTGCCTCTAGAAAGAATTAAGAGGGGGGACACATATATTAATAAAGGGAGCACGGACAAGATAAAACAACAGGAAGGTTGCTGAGGTACAACTGTTCAGTATTTCACTAGTCACATGTCAGAAAATAGTGAAAATGCCCATCACAGTTCCCCAGAGCCAGCGATAAGTGGGTTGTTTTGTCAAATCAATGTCCAAAAACCCTGCAAAATCCCATTCAAAGCAGCTTATCCTCATATTACATTAATATGTTGGATCCTGTGATTGAGTGGCATTTATCCTTGATAAATGTCTTATAACCAATAACTTTAACTGTTGTTTTAACTGTTTTTGCTGAAGCAACAGTGATGTGTTCAAGGCTGTGAACCCCTTCACCTCCTCCCTCCCTCTCCCAACCCGTCCTTGTTGTGGTGCACACAAAGACTCTATAATTAGACTGATCGCATTTGGGATAGTTATAAAATACTGATTTTGTTTTTGGCTGAAGAATCAGCTCTGTGTTTTAATGTTTTAGGCCTGTTGGTGTATTCAGCAGGGTGTCCACAGGCCCCGAACAAGGCTTCACTTGCTTAATTATCTAAAGTCAGTTTACAAAGATCTTCATTTGAGCCCCTCTGAATGTCTCTCTGGCTGTCCTGGCCGACCTCTGCCAACCTCAGCAGGCAGTGGGTTGACATGAGAGGGCGGTCATCTGATCTGTTTTACCTGGGCCATGTGCTCACTCTGTCTTTCCCTTCCTGCTTCATCACATTCAGCTTTCATCCTTTTTTTCTTCACCTTTAACACTTTCTCAGCACACATGCATTGCTGGAGAACGTGTTGTTTTCCACACTCCATTGGTTATTTTGGTAACTTTAGTTTAATACAGGTGGAAAGTGTTTTTGGCTCATTTAAACCATTTATGTCCTCAATGCATTTTTAATTTAATTTTTGAAATAATAAAACCCAGTGTGCTGACCTGGATAGCTTGATTCCAAATTTTTATCTTTACTTAAAATCCTGAGCAAATTGGCCTGATTTCTTTGAAAAACACGGGAAGAAGGCATTGAGCAATGAAATAAGAATTACCCAAAAATTAGCAAGAATTTGTACAAGTTTTTTTAAAAAGTATAACAAAATTACCTGAAAATTCGTTTAAAAAAAAGAGAAAAAAAAGCAAGAAAAAAGAAACAGAAAGTTCAAAATCACGGAACTGACCTAGAATTTTTTTTTTAATTAAAATAATTTTGTATAAATATATACAATCAGCTGATTGACTCTAAAGAACTTCTGCTTATATATGTTAAAGATGGGATAATTTCTGTTGAGATAAAGTACGTCAGTTTGTGCTGTTCTGAGGTTTCTGATCCCCGGCCTGCTGATGTCATCGGCGCCAGTTGTTTTCACTCAGGCTATTTCAAGCACAGTTGGTTCTTGAAGTGAAATCAGGACAGTCAACATTACAAGTGTGCATGATGGGAGAAATAAGTGTGTGCATACAGGATCTGACAGGTGGTGCACTGTCCATGTTATTGTAGAAGCCAGTAGTTCCAGGTTTGAGCGCTCAGCTGAACCTCACTCTGACACAGTTCACTCACCACCAGCCCTCAATTTACACCCACACTCCCAGTTGCACATGTATCTTCATCTATCATTTCACCTGAAGTGGCTTTGCAGTTTTAGCAACTTCTGCACACAGTGTAAGGCAAATGAACAATGCTAACAGATGTACATACTTTGAGCAATAATGATGTGTTCTGTTTCAGTACATTCATGTCAAAATCTGTGTTCTGGCTGGATTTTAGGAGCTCTAATCACTGCCTTCCTCTTGTGTGTTCATCTAAGCAATGCCATAATTATAATGGAGACTCTCTATAGAGGCCAAATGTTCACTTAATGGCATACTTCAAAATACACTCACCTGCATGCAAGGATGTCATGAGAACTGATGTTTTGGTACCAAGTTGATGTCAGCTTCTATGGGACTGTAGTTACCGGATGTAGGATAAAGCCATCATCAGGCCCTAACTATGGTTTACATATGTCTGCGCCTGAGGGTAAGAAAGGAAAAGATGGAGTGAACAAACATGAATGATCTAATTCTATTCAACAACCCTGACCTCACCAAATTTAACTGACAATAAAAAACAAAGAACAGTTCTGACTCCTCTATCCCTACCAACAGTAGGCTGTGAAAAAGAGATTTTCTGGGATATTGACAAATGGGCTACCCTCAATGCCCCTGTTTTCATATAACCCTAGATTACAGATAAATATAAAAAATACTAGTATGTAAAGGTAAAAAGACTCTCAAGTCATTTTAATACTTAAAGGCTTAAATACCCGAAGTGGAATATTCAACAGTTTTTAATAACAAAATGTATGCGCTGTGTGTGCTGTTGAAATTTGGATAGAGAATTTTGGAAATATTTTGGTTTTGGTATTGCCTACTAAGTTTCTGGTATTGTGACAACCCAGCCTCCATGACATGCCTCCAATGGCATTCAGAAACTGACATTAGGCTGAGGTTCTAATATGTGCCATACTGGTTAATAGATAGGCCACTTTCATGTAATGCTCTGTATCACTACTTTCAGTGTCGCCAAATGATACACACATTTAATAGACAAGTCATATACACCTCCCAGTTCCAACGCCTGTAAGTTGATGGAAGGCATTAGTTTTATGATTCCACTTGTCTAAAGGGGTTGTGTTCAACTCATTATATTTTGGGGTGGCCCGTCTGCCCATCCAAATCATGCTTGTGAACGGGATAACTCAGGTATGCCTTGTCCACCTTGGCTCAAGGGTGGAATGATCAGATTTTGGCAGACAAAGGTCAAGGGCACTGTAACCTCCTGTCTGTGCCATTTTTGTGAAGTGGATACCAGGAAAGCCTTGAGGGAATTTCTTCAAATTTGCCATGAACGTCCACTTGGACCTTACAATGATAAGGTTTTGGTTGTCAAAGGTCACTGTGACCTCACAAAACATGTTTTTGGCCTTAACTGAAGAATTCAGTTACTAATTATGAAGTGATGACATTTAATGTCCAAATGGTCAAATTTCAACGTCACTGTGACATAATTTTGTTTTATCGCCATTACTCAACATTATGTCTCAGGAACAGAAGGAGACACATTTGGTGAGATGCTGAATTGGTGACACTAATCTTTGGTGTCAACTTTGATACTGTGTTGATTGAATGGCTCTTCTGTGCTGCGGGGTTAAAGATGTGAGTGAAGCATCCACGTTTTAGAACTTGTAACTTCTTTGCAGCAGCATGCATATTTGAAGCATTGTCTGCAGTCATGGCTGTCATCACGACAGATGCTGCCTGACTGGCAGTAAATTGCAATGTAATAAAATAAAAAATGCACCAATTACATAATAATTTGCTGTATTTATCAGCAAACTAGCTAATATTGATTTGTTACCAAGTGATGGTCACCCGCCAGCATTTTCTTAATTTGTGACTGTGATCTTAATGTGGAAACAGAAGGCTTTGTCCATCATGCAGGGTCTCCATGGATCCTTGTAAAAGTCTTAAAAGACATTGATTTAATCATTCTTAAAGTAAGGCATTCATTTGTCTTGAAATGTCTTCAGTTGGTTTACAGTCTTAAAGGTGCTAAGACATAAAAGGTACAATTTTATGAAACTTTTTTTTCCTGACATTGCATTGTTAAATCTCAAAATAATAGGTAACTTTGAAAGAAAAATTCACCTAATACCACTTGAATTGCTGTCACACAAAAACTATGGTTTATATTAAAGTAAATATTTAGGCAGAAATTCTCACTAACTCTAAGTAATTGGTGTCAGGTCTTTTTTTCCCTATTTTTTCCCCCTTCATTTTGGTTATAGTGAAATCAGTCTTACAAAATCTTACACTCCACTTGCTGTAAGCTGTAGGAACCCTGTCATGCATTCAGGAGTTGTTAGTACAGACCAACACAACTTTAACACCAACACTCCCAATGTGGCCAGGATAACAAACCCTGACACTTAATTGACCCTTTTCTCAAAGTTCCAAGAGGATTTTGCTTGTTTGAATACTCCTTCATGTTCAAGATATTCCAGATATTCCCTGACCAATGGGAACTGTGCCACATGGGCTTGGACAGCTGCTGGGAGCGGCTGGCTGATAAGATTCCAGCATGTGTGTTTATATCTCCTTCTCTGTGTGTCTGTGATGGTGTTTATCGGTACTGCCCTGTGGCTGGGGAATAGGTTCAGAGACCAAGGGCGTGGTGCCCTGCTGAAACCCAAGCTAACATCTGAGAAGACGCTGGTGTCTTACTGGCCTGTGCATGTGTTGACACTGCAACACTTAAGGCAACAAAATGGGGAAAATCATTCAATTTTATAAAAGCCTGCTTTGTTGGCATATGAACTGCTCCACAAAAGAGACACAGAAGGGTTTCTTGTCAGCTGTGAGATGGGAGTAGATGGATGGTTCTTCAAATATGTGTCCTCTGAATTAACTGCAGTGCTCTGAGAGATTAGCAGTACCACCCGGTAAAGATATGCAGTGTTGTCTGGCTAAAACCTAGTTAAATAAAAATGCAATAAAAACAAAGTACAATCTGATTTAGAACAGTGTTACTTGTCAGATACATGCAAGTCCACAATTCATTTTTAGGATTTGATAGTCCAGATGAGAGGACTGTCAGTGCAACTTTCTGGAATTATGGATTCAACTTTTCATCACTGTTTTACCACAAGGCTCCATGTCATGTAAAATTCAGTACACACATGTCGGCGTGGGACATGTATGAGCAGCTCAAATTGTTTGACCTTGTAGTCTGTATGCATTGCCTAAAGACTCCTGCAGACTGTGAGATTTTTGCAGTCTAGTCCCCTCAAGTTTAGTGCAGCTGCGCACTGTGGAACTTAATAAACTTGGATACAGTGTCTCACAGTGAGATACAGTAGTTATTTCAAATTTCTCATACTTTCAGAATTTTTCAGAACTTTCAGGCCATCCTTGAACCCGTCTCATTGTGCGACGTAGGACCTCCGATTTAGAGCCATGGCCAAAGATATTGTCACGTTCCCTTCATGATGGCCCAAAATCACAGTGTATACCAGGCTTTATGTGCGATGGCACATGTAAGAACACCTTGCCTATGCAGACACCCAACTAGAGATGGATATTGTTCAAAAAAATAATACCAGTACCAGTTTTAGTAGAGTAAAATTGATATTGGTACCATTAGAATTCTTCATTGGATACCCACAATGTGTATGGAATTGTGTGTTGTATAGCCATACGTTTGAATGTTTTGGTGGCATCTCAGCACTGTGAATTGCCAGTTCCATCAATCACGCCATGCAGAACTTCACCAAACCACAGACTGTATGGGTTGTTGCTGCTGTGGGAGTGTGAGCGCTGCACTTGGTACAGCTGTGAGGGTCGACCTGGCCTAACTCACACAGGGTTAACTGTTAGCATCACCCAGCTAACAAGAAGTAACAAGCTTATTGCAGAATGGACCTGTTTTGGTGTCGGTGTGAGATTGATGGGACCATTTAACAGCTTAGTGTAAAATGTTTGTGCTGCTGCTGTGCTAACTGGGCTAACTCACTGGGAGGAGAGCAGCTCAGGAGATGGCAGCAACAGAAGGTTTTCTGATCCGGTGGGGAGTCAGAATGGTCCAGTATTAATATTGTGGTGTGAAAAGGACAAAATGCAGGTATTGTTTGACTTAAGACATTTTGATACTACTTGGTACAGTTTTATTACGGTGGATAACATAACTACCCAATGACGTTTCTCTGTAGGCCAATGCGAAAGTTAATGTCACCCTGATTCCGTCGTCAAAAGGCCTGTGGGATTTTTCCATTGGATTTTGGATCATAGCAGAAAACAAGTCCTGTAGCAGATAAATGTTAATTAACTTATACCGTGAATGAACACCACTTTTAGGATTCTTGAACTAAATGCAATTGCCAGAATTAAAAAGCTAAAGTTAAGCTATAAACAAACTACACCATGGTCACATGATTTATTGTCGCCAAAACAACGAGGCTGTAAAGCTGTGTTCGGCATGGCTCTGTGTGATGACGTTCTTTAGTCTCAATTAGCCACTTAGACACATAAAAGCTTCAAAGTTCACAGTGGGGTATTTACTGATACATTTTATGTTAAAGAACAAAATGTGAAAGTCTCTTAAGGTTGTGTTAACTACAGATCTTATTTCAGGCATCTAACCAAAAACCCATTAAAACCCCATTGACTTTCGAGACAAAAGAACTGGGAGTGCTGAAATGCTAACTAATTTACAAGTTGTCATTCCTGCACCACTATGTAATATAGACTGGTTACGATACTCTCTATCTGTTGCAGAACATGGTCAATACTTGACTTGAATTTGTTGTTTCAGTCTGAACACCTGCCTGCTGTCTGGTTAACAGGGCTACTCCCTAAATGTTGATATTCAAAAATTTTTTTATTATATGATCATAAAAATACTCATTTGAGAAGACACTGAGTTGAATCTCACTTTGTGTGTTGAGCCATTGCCTTATTTTAGCTGTGTCACTATACACAGAGTAACGCAGCAGGGCTGACTCAACACTTAGCTCTGGTGCTGAATGTTGGTGAAGGCGGTTTAACCACTTTTATACGAGACACTGGTACAACTCTACTGCTGACAGCACATTCTCTAACCAATCAGTGGATATGCCTCATGGTGCACTTGGGTTTTATAATGAAATGTCATCACAACCCACAGTTTTTATTTGTCTGATTTACAGAAATCCCAATGCAATACTTAAAAGCTGGAGCTGGAACTGACTTGATGAGACATTATGGGACGGTGTTGGCCTGTTTGTTCTCTGTTCATGAACTGGCAATGTCTCTGTCCAGTGGGAGTGATTTGCATGTCTCATGCAACTTAATGACATGTCACTTAGCATAGCCTACCTCAGCTCTTCTGCTTCACTGCCACTCACAAATCCTCACACCCCCTGTACTCCAGTGTCAGCTATTGAAGTGTTGCCCCCATAAAGCTGTGGATAACAACAACGCTTCCTTTCTTCAGCATTCCAACCCCCACCCTCCACCGCTCAGTTTAGTTCACATACTTAAAATACCCTGTCTGAAGCAACAGCCTTACAAAGTTTATTTTATGTGAAAGATCCAAGCGCAGGCGTCTTCTCTGTCTGTTCACTTTCAGTGTCCAAACCAGCCAATCAGCATGAAGCCCTTATTTAACAGCTAGAGTCCTGAAAAATATATCAGCCATATTTTAATGGCCATTTAATTGAGATTGTGAAAGCACTCTAGATTTATTCAGGATAAAGGAATCAAGGCTTTATATGGAGAGAGATTGAGTTGCAGTGAAATGCTCCAGGGTTTCCCACACATTTATTTATTTGTGGTGCACCACCACAACATCAGCATTTTGATGCCATATTTCAAATGTTTTTATTTTGATTTTTTGAGCTGCATTTCTCTCTCTCTCTCTCTCTCTCGCTCTCTCTCTCTCTCTCTCTCTCTCTCTCTCTCTCTCTCTTTCGCTCTCTTTCTCTCTCTCTCTTTCACTTTCATGGCAGAGCATACTGTTGGCAGGGACGAAGCAGCAAAGTGCCAAGCACAATGAATGGGAAATAATTGTTCATTAATAAGTATAATAATCACAATATAAGTATGTTAGCATTAGCATTATGTACATGTTTTAAGCATTTAGTTTAGAAACTGGTGAAATCTGTTTGCATGGCGGTATAGTCTTAGTCCTGTTGTAACCACACTTTATCTATATATTCAGTTGTTTGAAGAGGTTTGTGTCTGTTTTTGCGGTAAACAGTTATCTTTGCTGACTGAAGTCTGGTTCAAGGAGAGGAGATCTGAGATAACATTCTCTGGGGATCTGGATGTTTCACACTTAAAGGCGAATCCCATGCGATAAAGAGCTCTTAGGCTTCCATAAGTGTTATGTCACCTTTGGTAAACACTTTTTGAACTAGCCTCTATAGACACTGTGATGTTGTATTGTTTCTCTGAACTAGTTTTGAATGGTCATTTGAATGTGGGCAACACTGCATTTGCCTGTGTATCTGAGAGTACAGGTCAGTATTTGGTGTGTGTGTTCCACCACAGATTGTTGTTTCCTGTCAGCGAACATGAATAAGACGGTGTTATCTGTGGAATTACAGGAAGAGGGAGTGATGGTTTACAGGCTGCTTCCTGCAGCAGAAGCCTCTTTCCCTTATGTTTCCACCTCACCACACCCTGAGTCCCGAGGCCAAGACAAGACCACAACCGCTGTTTGGACCAAAACAAACACAGCACTCTTCTTGTCCCTGGGAGCCACCACCGCTGCCTCAGGCCATCATTTATCAGATATTCATAACATTAGACCCGATCTTTGTGACAGAGCATGTCATCATTATCAGCAGTGAAATGTAAGCATAAGAGCTGTCAGCGGTTGTAAACGAGATTATCTGCCTTAAAACGTTTCCTTCCTTCAAAGATATACTTTGAGCTGTGCAAGGAAAACATTAGGAATTAACAAAATGTATTTGTCATGTTCCATGAGTAAAAAATATTTTTTTCTTGCCACAGTCTTGGTTTGGAAACTGTTTGTTGCTTATTTTGGATTTTTGTGTGGAACTGCCTGCTTCATGCAGGCATGTGAATGCTGTCGTTACAGCAGATCTGTTGCTGTCTTTCATTCTGTACTACAAGTAAAACCGTCCTTTAATAGAAGTCACCACACCTGCATAAATTGTTATGTGTGTGTCATATGTAAATAAGCGACTGGTGAGTCACGTTTTTGTTTTCCCAGCTCATCCTGTTCAGTATTCAGCAGTCGGTGTTAAAAACAAGTGTACAGCTCTTGTCTAACAAACACACACCACTGTCCTGGTTGTGGGGATCCAGATTAACTTATCACACTGGTTGCACTGGTTCTCCTCAGAGTTCATTTCCGGTTTCGTCATTTTGGTCCAGTGTATTAGCTTGAACCAGTTTGATTTTATGCAAACTGGCTGAACCTACATTTGTCATTATGACACAATCTGGCCATTTTAAAAAGCAGCCTTCGTCAACAACCTCTGCAGACAATCTACAGACTAACAGAGCCACTAATGTGTGACAGGTTGTCTGCGATTTACTGGTGAGGCCAGGCCGGTGTCACAACATGAAGTAGGCTAGCTCAGTGGAGTAGGAGGGGTTGAGTCGGCTTGGGCGGTATCACACTATTGCAGTATACCAGGGTATTAAGAAATCCCGGAGGTAGGTTTTCAATACCATCATAAATACAGGCACTCCTCTTTCTATTAAAGTCATTGTACGTGGTGGTAGTAGTAGTAGTAGTAGTAGTTTATTCAGTCATCATACATAATACAATAAACACAAACAGTATCTTCAGTATGAACAAAAACAACAGTCTGTGTATGATGTAGTGACTGAACAGGCTTAGGCAGAAGCAAAATGTTTATATATGCCTAACCTACATACTCATCAATTTAAGCTACTGCAAAATGTAAGAAAAACAACAATTCAGCAATTATTCACAGCATGCGCCACCAGCGCTCAGTCTCTGGTCTCGAGTGGTGGAACAGGCAACTGAGCTGAACACCACGACACCTCGTTGTGATGGGAGAAGTTACAGAACTGTAAACAGCTGGTGGCCAGCATGCAGAAAGAGACTGTGGGGAATGTTTTTTTTTTATACCTAACTTGGTGAATTAAGGATTTCTTTTTGACCAAACCGGAGCTGGTGATTGTTGGAACAGTGGACGTAGTAACTAGATTACTAGCAAGAGTAATCAAGAGAGTTTGGGTAAGTTTTATTTTGTTTCTGTTGAGTTTAACTGGGTTTTACAATTAGTTAACAAGGTGATTAAGCCCCAGTAGTCTATTGTGGCTGTAAGAAAGTTGAATTCAAGAAGTGTACAGTTATTTTTCTCTATTTAATAAGGAAAATAGCTGTAGGTGAGAATATTGTGGGTTTCTATTGTGTATTTATTAGTGTTAAAAGCTGAAACTAAGGACAAAAAGGCCTTGAAATGTTTGTCTGTGTGTCAAAATGTTGATGAATATGATCTTACTCAGTACACAGCAGCATGTCAGCAGCTGTCATACAGAATGCTGTACCAGCAGCCGTACTTCACAGATTTGAAAGCTGCGTAGAAATCAAAGTCTTGTCCTGTCGTGACTGGGATGTTAATCTGACAAATAAAACACTGTAATTACTGAGAAATAACAGGAAGAACGCTTAGAGAGCCGTTGAATACACTGGCTGTGTGTGTGCGTGCATGCGTGTGTGTGTGTGTGTGTGTGTGTGTGTGTGTGTGTGTGTGTGTGTGTGTGTGTCTGTGTGTCTGTGTGTCTGTGTGTTTGTGTGTGTGAGTGAGATATCATCAGTGAAGTTTCGAAAACTGCTCTATCAGATAGTCCATCCATAAACATATCAAATACAAAGATGGCAGAGGAAACAGAAACATGTCAGATGAACTTTAAACACAACCCTCTGGCATTGTATGATATCATGATAAACATTTTTAAGAATGCAGAGAGTTATTTTCTACACAACAGGCTGGTTTGTGATGTGGTTAGTGTGAGAGGAAAGGAGGAGAGAGGAAGCTGCTCTGAGGTCAGAAATAGAACAACGGCTAGACTTACTTCTGCTCCTGGAAACCAGGGAGGGAACCAAGAATGGTGTGGTCAAGTCTGATATCAAACTTTTGCCCCAAGAGGCTTTATAATGTGTACAGCCTCCCCAGACCCTCACTTTGGATAAGGAAAAACTTCCAAAAAACCCTGAACAGGGTAATAATGGAAGGAACTTCAGGAAGAGATACTGAGGAAGGATTCCTCTTTTCAGGCTGGACAGACATGCAATAGATGTCGTGGGTACAGGACAAAGTATGGATTAGGTTTGGGATCTATTTTTTATGATGATATATATGATGGTACTGTGGTGCTAACTCCCCCAAACCCCTACACATGAGGATGCTACATTGTGCAAGCTCCCCTGAAATAGTGAGGCAATTACAGATCCCAAATCAAAATTGATTTTGCTCTAAGTAGTCCTGTAACTGTTATTTAGTGTTGAATTATTGTAGTTGGGTTCGCTTTTCCTTAAAAGGTGAATTTTTAGTCAGGGTCAACCAATGTTGTTTTATCAGGTACCGGTAGCAATTATTAGTAGTTAATGGGACCGATAAGCAATTTTTGGAAGCGATATACATTTTCAATAAAAATTGAAAATCTTTCTGTCAATATTTAGAATTTGGAATATAAGAAACTCTAACATTTTTTCTTTTGTTTAAATGCCTTTATCAAATGTTTAATCAAAGGTGAAACTTTTAAAGTCAAGTGAAAATTAAATTAAAAATGAACAAATAAGAGATTTTACAAAGTAAAAGTTTCTCCCATGCTGACACTTAAAAGGCACTTTTTAATTAATTTATTTTATCAGCGATGATTAAAATAAAGTGCTGATACAGATCATCAGTAAAATGCCAAATATTGGCCAGACTGATGATCTGTCAACCCCTATTTGTTAGTAATGATTTGTATTTATCCATATTTAAATATTTGCGTATACTGTTAACTATAAAGTATAACAATTTCAAATTTAAATCTGACTTTGCAATTTTAAGAAAATAGCTATCCCATAATGACATTGACAATTTTGTGCTTTCAAAAAAAAAAAAAAATAAATTAAGTATCCATTCAGGTTCTATTTACGCACTGGCACTTTTTTTAAAGAAATGTCTTAGCACTGGTATCGGGAAAAAAAACCCCCAAATGATACTTAACCCTACTTAGGAAGTGTATATTTTTAGTAATTAATGGAGACCCTGCAGCCAGTTGGAATCAAATATTCCCAGAGCCATTCTTAGATCATGGCATAACTACAGCAGGACACTGGCACATTCATTTAGAACGGTAAACAAACACTGTTCATGACAGATTCCAGGTTATGAGGAAATAATGGGCAAACATTCAGAGATGAGAACTCCTACAGGCATTGTTGTGATTGTAGTTTCCTGGTGACCCGCAGTATGTTGAACATCATCTGTCAGGTACTGTTATGTCCCCATAATGAGCACCAAGTTAACCGAGTTACAGGAAGTGGATGAATGAATGGATGTGTAAGTGGAATATTTTTGGCTGCTGTACTGACTAGTCTCCGCCCCAGGCCTCCGCTGCTGACTGCACACTCTACACACATGCAGAGCTGCAGGTGCACTGAGAACAGAGTGTATAAATAGCAGCAGCATCATTTATCATGGCAAAGATGCTGTAGCTCCCTCAGTGAGTCAGGTAGCTGCTCTTAGACCTGTCACCGTGCCTCCGAATGCTGCAGTCATTTACAAGCCTCCACACTGTCACTGTCATCAGCAGGCGCCTCCAGCCAGAGAAAGAAGCCAAATCTGTATGATGGAAGAACACTGGCCTGTTATTTTTGTTTGCTTTACTCAAAGGCCAGCCATGTCTAACTTGTCATACTCAGAAGAAAGAAAGACGATTTGATGATGATGATGATGAGTGGGTTGAATATCAGGCAGGTCAGATGGCAGCATAATGAAGGCAGAATTAATGAGGAAAAAAACCCAAAAAAAACAGACTCAAGAATAGAAGGTCAGTCATCTAACTAAAGAGCTTTGTGTTGTAGATAGGGAGCTCATTGTCTAAACTCAACTTCAGCACACAAACACAGACAGTGCTGTGAAGGGGAACACTTACTGGTGGAGTGCTCTGAGCTAATACAGTGAACAATAGTCCAGATCACTGAGGTGAGCTGCTCTTCTCACCACCTACATGTTCTATCAGCAACCTGATCGGCAGAAAAAAATGTCAGCATTGCACATTTCTGCAAACCAAACACAAAGAGAGAAACTCCCATACACTGTCCCGCTTACTGCTGACACATTTATTGAGTGAAAAGAATGACATTTCAGTCCAGCAGACCTTTCTCAGGTAATACCTGGCTCAATGAATATGTCAGCAGTAAGCCAGACAATGTGTGGGAGTTGCACTTTATTGTATTTTTTTTGCCAATAATCGCTATACCGATACACAACAACTCATTTGACAGATAAATGATATTGATGTATCCATCATTTTCACCCCTCTAAATTTAATTTAATTTTAATCAACTCTCTCCTGCCGTGGAATTGAGATCATATTCTGCATACTCTTATCATGATGGCCCACCAGCAGATGGAGAAGTAAAATACAATGCTTTTCATTGTATGGAATATTTGTTCATTATACAGAATAAGAAAAATACTTCAATTGAGGGTTTATGTTTTGTATTCACTTTGTTCATTGAAAAAACAACAATGTAAAAAAACTAAATGAAATATTGGTTTGTCATATCATCAGAAATCAGCATGTTGGCCGATTCCAATATTTATTTAAGTCAGTATCTGCTGGTACAGACAATGCACCGATATTATCATGCATCTCATGCTTTTACATGTTATTACAGTGTTTCCCACATAATTAGAGTCTATGTGTGGCAGTTATTAAAAAAGTCTTTTATTTGGCCCTCCCATTATTGTTTTCTCTGGGATATACTTTTTTCCTTTTTTTTTTTTTAAAACAACAACAACAAAAAAAATTATTTATACGGTATTTAGTAAATATACACACAAACATTCAAGCACACACCCCCACCCTCCCTGGACACCAAAGTAGTCAATATTTTAGAGGGAAAAAAACAAGAAAATGAAAATACAAAAATATAATTTCAATAAGGAGTCCCAGTATTTTTAAGTTTCCAGTCATGTTTCCACCAGGTATGCTTTTCATAAGAGCAAAGCCATGTGGCTGTAAAGCAAATAAACACCCACTTTAACCCACAGCACAGAGGAGATCAATAGTATTCCCCATACATGCGTACAGCCAGTTACACACCCTGCTGGTGTCCTCTAGAGACTGAGGTGTTCATTGCAGCCACAATATGAGCCTGCTGAAACAAACTGATGATTTCGTTATTCTTAGCCTAACCAGGTCAGGTCAATGTGAAATTTGACCTGAGGGGGGTGCCAGGGGAAAGGTCAGGAGGTCAGCAAAACCATTAGGAATTCTTCTCTGGGATGAGCTGGACTGTCCACAGTATAAAGACAGGGTGGAGTTGTCTATGTTTTTTTCTGATAAAATATCATTGAAAATCTCAGTTAGGAAAAAAAAAAAAACAAAAAGACCTTGAATTGTTGGTATTGCTCTCTCACAATCATCCTTTAGACTAATCTGAAGGCTGATTTATGTAACAGGGTGATACAGAATGTAGAAAGAGCTACCATGCTCTGGATGTGAAAGTGTTTCTGTCTGATTTCCGTCAACACACTTCATGGTTTTTGTCACAGCCATCAGAGGGACTCACACAAATCTGCAACTATGATAATCTGAAAGAGATCAGTAGGTTGGGCAGGATCACCATCAGCCCTGCGTTGGCCCGTGGTAGGCCCTTTGTCAGCAAACTGCACGCAATGCGATCAAAACATGAAGATTTAACAGAGATTTGTGACAGAAAAAAAGGATTTAATGGAGCACAGACTTTGGGCTTTTCCTTTTGTTTATTTTTGTTTTTTTTACAAAGCAGTTTGTTGTCGTTGCAGTCTGTTATCACTGGAATAAAGTCTGTTGGAAACGTTTGTTGATTACAGGCTTAATTTTAATGACATTAATGAACTGTATGTCAACATGTTTCCCCTTAAGATCTCCTGGAGAGATTTCTGTTCTCTTAGAGGATACTTGTTATTATTGTTATTATTAATACGCAGCTTTATCAGAGAGATGCCACTGCAGTAATAGCAGCTTGTCTTGTATACAGTGCATGTGTAGCTTGAATGACCAACAGTGCTAAAATGTTTACACACATCCTAGTAAATGCAGTTTACTGTCTCTGAATCCATACCACTGGGAGCCTGAAAAAAAAGGCCATTTCTCAGACACAAGCAGCCAAACTGCATACCAGTATCTGTTTTCTGCATGGCCAACTGTTTTTACTTTCAGAGCAGTGGTACATTTAACAGTCAGCTAGGGACTCACATTAACTTCACTGTGAGCTGAAAGACTAGCCGGCTGTCTCAAATATCCATGTTGGTATCGCTCTCAGAAGTCCAGTATCGAGGCTGTTTTTACTACTGGAGGTTGTTTGTCAATAGTCAGCATGTTTTAACCTGCATTCATTAAAAAAAGTGTTACATTTACTTATTTATATCAGTCCCTTTTTTATTTGTCACATGGAACTCCAGTGAAATTAGATCCTCTCAGCTCCGTCAACTTTGTGATTTAGTCCTTGTTGTGTCCCCTTACATCACAACGGCTGCTTTATATAGTTCATGTTTCCGGGTGGTTCTGGTAATCCATGGCTTGTGGAATTTTTAATCTATTTTACTTTATTTTATTATTTTTTAAATAATTTTTTGAGCCTTTACGTTTATCAATAGGACAGAGTAAGCATGAGCAAGGACTTAGATGGGGCGCCTGCTCTCCCATTTTAGCTACTGGGGGCCCCTGTTGTGGAATCATTTAACAGTAGTTTTGGGTGGTGGTGTTCTACTGGGCGTGGTCCCACTCTAATATCCGAATATCCGTGAAAGCAGGGCAGCAGGTGGAGATCTTTTTATCTTCTTTGCAGCTGAATGTAACTCATGAGGTGGATAATTGATCTTAAGATACATTCACAGCTAATCAGATTGATAGATACTTGATAATACTTGTAGATTTTTGTAGGTGAAAGAGAGTTTTAGGCCCAGCAGAATGAACAATGAATGTTTAGTTTCACTTTTAATGGCCTGACGTTCAGCTGGCATCTCCATTGAGACTATGGCGGGACAAATTAGACTATGGCAACCCACCACAGTCTTGGTTATTAATAGTAAACTCTGTAGTTTATTTATGCGTCTTAACCTCAACAAGATGGCCGCACGTCGCGCCTCCTGTGCATGGGCAGTGAAACTGCTTTGCAGCCGCCTCTTCACAGCATATAGCAATCTAGAGTGTTTATTCTCCTTGTGGAGCAGGGCGAGCAGGAACAGGACAGCACCTCACCTTGACACTGTCACAACAATTCTTGTTCACCATAAAGCACACGCCTCCTGTTTGAATGGCGTTATCTAGGATTCAACCAAGTTTCGGTGAAAAAAAAGGATATTACAGTTCCTGATAGTCGATGAAAACGGATGCAGTATGGAGGAGGGGTTGACAGATTACTGGCCTGGCCGATTATCACTCCTGAAACTCAGTACTGGCAGCAGTATGAAAATGCAATATGAAAAGTATCATTTCTACATCACTATAGCTAAACAGCTGATGAAGTAAAATTACTGTAAGAACTGCATTTCAAAGCTTTGTGATAGTCTTCAGTACGTGAACGTACAGGTGTACAACCATACTGTATGTCCTAAAAAGCCTGGCTGTCAAATTCTTTTCCAGGGAAATAATAAATCCATGTTAATAAATCATATTCAGCATAAACCATGAGCTAGAGACAAAGACATGAAATTGATGTCAACTTTCTGTCGTGACAAGTTTGTCAGCAAGGAAGTGTGTTTTTCTAAATGTCAGACTGTTCCTTGAACATGGCTGAATTGTGATAGAGCTATGTGCACTGACCCTTAACGCCCTGCAGGACGACCTTGACCCTCACCTTGCTGCAGTTGGATTAAGCTAGAACGACCTGCTCCCTGCGCATCAGGCCTCACTCCATCAGCTGTCAGGCCGCCTCAGCCTCAACAGGAAGTTCAGAGCCAGCTCGGTCTGTGCTCATCCGCACACTATTTTGGACTATGGGCAGTGCATATTCTATCTTTTGAAGTTTGGTATTTTTTCAGCACAGTGCCACTGCTTTAATGTCAGAGGGCTTTTTATTGTTCTCAGAGCTGCTCTGTGCCTGCAGCTGCATTTCCACTTCAAAGCTCTCACGCCTCATTAGATATGTGTATATCCTGACCTACTCTGTGTTTATAGAGCTGCACATTAGCATACCACACACACACACACACACACACACACACACACACACACACACACAGAGCCAGTCAATAGACAGTGATTGATGTTGTTTTTTAATGGCCTTAATGAGGATGTGTGTTCCTACAACGTATACAGTTATCTTCATTTACACTCTACTGTCTGTGTCTCTGCTGTCTTAGGTCTGTGTGGGTTTGGGAGGTTGTATTTTAGAATGGACATGATCTGCTGTTACTTATCTTGTGTCAGAGCTGCTCTTAACATTTAGTCTGTACCGGGCTCGACTGGGGCTCGGTTATTGCCAATATTGCAATGTTTGGTCCTCATCCCTCTCCTGCCAACTTCTGCCAGTTGGCCAGGTCCGGGTTTTCAAATTACAATATCAGAAAACATCCAAGAATAATATGGAAAAGATGTGCACAGCCGAAGTAGCATCCTGCTAACCGTTGCACAGGTGTTAATTATAAATTAGATGACTATTGTTCTAGGGATTGACCAATACTGATACTGCTTATTAGTAGTTATTGACACCGATAACCGATATTTATTGATACGCACTTACAATAATAATGACAACATTTTTTGTTTAAATTCAGAATTTGGAATATAACAAACTCCATCAAAAAACTTTGTTTAAATGCTTTTGGCAAATGTTTAATCAAAACCGAATCTTTCAACATATACAGCAAGTTCCCATGTTTATAAAGTTTAGTGAAAATTTAAATTAAAAAAAAAAGAATGAATAAAAATACTTTCCTGAGGTTTTGCAAAGTAAAAATTCCTCACAAGTTGACACTTCCTTTGCATGTATTGCAGACTGCCTTACAAACAAAAAAAGTTAGTTTAGTTAGAGAAAGTGCTTAAAGATTATAAAAATTCTATAACATACTTTAAAATATGTAATTATGATAATAACAATTATAATTTGTTAAGAAGAGTTACTATTTACTGTTTAATAGAGCGCTGTCAGAGCCACAGAGCTGGAATTAGACGCTCTGTGTGTCTCAGCAGCCAGAGCTGCTCTAAGTACAGCCACATTCTTCGAATGACAACAATGGAGATATTGTGTTATTACAGTCAACGGTGACCTGAAACCACACAAGCATGCACAGTCCGCCCACACACACTAACACACAAACACAGAGTCACGTGCGCAAGGTCATGGGAACCAGTTCCATCCAGCCAACAGAGAGCTGGAGCTGTGTTAAACACACAATACCGGTACTGAAGAGAGAGTACTCACTGGTGCCACACTACTATGGATAATAAACCATACTATATAGAGTATTAAGTATATTTCTGTACTCTCTGTGTACTGCCTAATGCCAGTACACAGAGACATGGACATATGGACATTTAAATATAGACAGCTCTATAATTAGCAGGCAAAAATTGGAAACGAGAGCCAAAGTCTGACATCAATTGGTTTGTTTTTAAAGGGTTGTTTGGCATGTTTTAGCCAATTAAAAGAAATTACATCCACTTTACATTACAGCTGAACATTGTCTAAATCATTGCATGGTAAACTAGGTTTTTGACAGCCTTACTACCATAAGAAAATGTTGATGTTGCATATTTCTGCAAACCAAGGAAACATTACATTTGCACATTTAGTACATATCGTATCGCTTTTCATTCTTAATTATTTGATAATTTTGGCTGTGTGATGCATATGGCATAGATTTAATCCAGATTGTGTATTTTAGCGGAATCAGTGAATTTCCAGCTCAGCTCCTACAATAAGTCTAAAATAAACTGTGGAAACTAAATATTTACATGCAGACTGTTAAGTTAAAAAAAATGCTCAATTGAAACCCATTCAAACTGACATTTTTGATCCCATAGCCATTAAAGCATAAAAACATGCATTGTATAATTTCTGGGTGTCATTCTGAGCTTTTGACTTGGAATTTTTTATTTTCACTATTTTTAAGTAGAAAATAAAATTAATGCATAATATCTTTTAAAGCTCGATTTTAAAAAGAACATTTTGTGTGCAGAGTCATGCGAGTGTATGTAATATTTAAGTGGGTTAAAGTGATGTATAATATAGTAATGTAAAGTATAGCATATTTTCCTCATATCCTGCAGCCCGAGTGCCTTCATGTATGCAGTCCTCAGTCTTCTTACAATAAGCGAGTGAGAGCTGCTTGTCATTTGAACCTTCAGAGTCTGATCCAAAGAGTCCTTTCCTCTCTCTGATTTCCTCCTCGGCTCCTGCAGCACTCATCATTGCTGCCGCTGCCTCGTCCTTCTCTGGTCTGATGTGGGCTGGAAAGGTCACAGGCTGTGATAGGGAATCCCTGGGTGCCTCAGCCTCTCAGCTCCTCTTTGAAGATTAAACTTCCATTTTAATGAAAGCCTTCTCTCTCACTTTACCATTACTCCCTTCTTCTCCCTCCTCTCCCCTCTGCACACTGTGCTGTCTGATATTCAGTCGTTTTATGCCTCCGCGCTGGTGACAGCCTTGGCCTGAGGCATTCTGTTTTTGGGTTGTCCATCCGTCCATCCCTTAGTCCATTTATTTCATTTTTTGTGAAGGCAATATCTCAAGAATGCCTTGAGGGAATTTTCCTCAGATCTAGCACAAATGTCCACTTGGACTCAACCATTACAATTTGGTGGTCAAAGGTCATTGTGACCTCACAAAACATGTTTTTGGGTATAACTCCAGAATTCCTATAATTACAATAACAATAACAATAATAATAATGATAATAATAATTAGGGCTGTCAAGTGAATAAAAAAAACTGAATCTTATTAATTGCATGCTCTGTGATTAAGTAATATAATTAATCATTAATCATACATGCCATGAAAGTATTTTAAAAAATCCAATTCACATTTATAAGCAAAAAGTCCACTCATTTATGAAGCAGTACACGCTCCTGCATTGTCAACAACACGGCAGAAGCAGGGAGGTGTGGCTGCTGGCGCTAGCATCAGAGTCTGTGCTCGCTCCGACCTCAGGGTTTGCTGCTGAATGCTTTGCTTTGAGTTGATATCTTAGGGTTGACGTACTTGGACAGTACAAAAACTCATGTTACAAAGCTAGTGTGGCCTTCTATGAGCCACCGTATTAAAGAGCTCCATCTAATGTAATTGAACAGCACTCATTTTTTTAATGCGTCATTTTTTCTGTGATTAAGTAATTGAAATTAATACGTTATTTAGACAGTCCTAATAATAATACTACTAAAAATAATAATAACTTTATGTAGCACCTTTAAAAACAGAGTTTACAAAGTGCTGTGATAAACAAGGCAAAGCAGATGCAATGAGTAGTTTCTTGCAGAAGCAACATAACCACAAGAGTCAATCAGTAATGCTGAATTAAGGTCAGACAAAAGAGAGGAAGAATTACAAAACAAAAATAACAACCCATACCAATCAGAGTATATACAATTGAGAGAATATAGACCCAGAAATAATAGTACTAATAATACAATTTAACATGGTCGAGACAGAATAAAGGAATGAATTAAAAGATGAGTTTTTAAGATGCTAATTATGACAGAAGTTCACACAAATGTCAGACAGGATACATGATGATTTGATGACGTAGTATTTCCAAAAGTCAACTTCACTGTGATGATAATTCCTGGCCGTTATTTAACAGCATAACAGAACAGAAGGAAAGATTTTGGTGAGACAAAGATTTGGTGACACTAATTTCAGGTGTCCATCTTGAAACTGTGTCATCTACCACAAGCTCAGGGCTTTTGCTCATAGACTGTATATAACGATGGACGACACGCCACCGCTTACCCCCGCTATGCTGAAGTGAGACTAAAATATTCGTGATGCGGGCGTTGCCATCTTGTGAGGATGATGTCAGTGGGAGCCGGAGCTTGCGCAGTAGTGAAGTAGTGATATCCTCAGTGGGGGAATTCCTGCTGAAACACCCGTCCAACCAAGTGCGAGCAGCCCCATCGACTGGGAGCACACAGACTGGCTGTCACAGCTGTCAGGAGGGGCTGGCCTTAGGACCTGTACTACAGTTAGACGCTAGGGGGCGATTAAGATTAAATAGTCTCATTTTGGGGGAGCTGTCATGTCGTCCACCTTCATATACAGTCTATGGTTTTGCTGACATGAGCTTCAGGTGGTTGTTGTTGCACCATTTGTTGACACTTGTAAAAATAGTCTTGAGTGAGGACGGCATGCTTCTCATCAGAAATGATTCACTGGAATTGTGCATGTCAATATGATAACTTCTATTTCTGCCAAAAAAAGCACTTTAAACCTTTTATTAAATTTTTTTCAAAGTCATAACTATTATAGGAATGTAGGATTACATAGATGCACACTGCAGCTTAACCGGTTAGCAGAGGCATTCAGCTGTGAGGCTGTATTTGTGGAGTTGTACGAAAACGGAAAAAACAGTCAGAGACTATTCTGGTGTTAAACATCCCTGCGAGTGGCCCTGAGGCTGATTACACACATTAAAACTGAGCATTAGTCGAGCTGCAACTTACAAGTCTTTTGAGAATTGATTTATTAAGTTGATTATTACTTTGATTTGTTTTACTTTAGATGATAACACTTTTTTTATGTAACAAAGCAAATGTAAATCCATGCTGAACATCCTGTGTGCAAAAGGAGATTTGTATCACTTGCACAGCAGGCCTTTTCACATTGCTCACAAAGCACACGCTGTTCCAGATCAGATGAGAAGATAGTAAAACTTTATAATCCATTACATCACACAAATTAGTACTTTGCCGTTGGCATTTTGGCAACACAGTGTAAAACAGACAGTAAAGGGCAGCTTAATGACATAAAATACATGGAAATTACTTTTAAGTGCCTATGTGAGTTTAATCAATGGATGAAAAAAATGTTCAGTGATTTATCGAAAAAGTGAGGATGGATAGAGTTTTCATTATTTTATGGTAGGATACAGTACTTCACTCTGCACTGCAGAGTTTAATGTGCCCTGCTTTTGTAGGCCATATTGCATCATACTGTTTTGTTTTATACAGATACCCTCATGGAAGTTTGACGTGGTCACAAACTGATTATTACATGTATGCATCAGATGTGCTAACATGAAGCAAGTAGATGCTACTTTGCAGCTTTGAATATATCTTTGCAACAAAACACACAATATAGTTTTTGCACTGATGTCAGGGAAGCATGAGCACATGTTGCACACTGTTTTGGGACTGAGCGTACCCCATGGGAGTCAGAAGACTGACTGTGGGAAAGTGTGAGAGCACCTGGTGGAGAATACCAAGAAGTTCCAGACATATCTTGTAGAATATGGTGCATTGCTTTAAATTAAACCCAACATTATTTAAAGGAGTTCGCACAAGCATAGACATTTACTGCCCTAAAATGCAAATTCATCCAAAAAACATCAGATGGAACAGGAAAACACTGATATCATTTTACTGCACTATCAGTGTCTTTTCTACCAGTACTTTGAGTGCATTTTGCTGATAATACTGACATACTTTTACTTTACAAAGAAGTGTGTAAAAGACTCTTACTTGTAGTGGAGTGAATGATTGTGCTCATCTGTATGTGATGGGTAACTTTAACTGTTGTTGATGAGGACATGATATATTGAAGGCAGGCTGGTGTTCTCTGTTTTTGATTTTATATTATATACGTACATGTGTGTTTATTGGCTGTTTTGCTTTTTGACTTATCTGTCTTCTTTGTGCCAAAAATGACGACATAATACACATAACTGAGCAGAGTATACTGTGCCCTGCTTTATTTGGCAGTGTGGTGTCATACTGTAATGTTTTATTCAGACACCCGCATGGAAGTTTGCTGTGGTCATGAATGGATTATTACATGTATGTATCAGCTAACATATAGCAGGTGGATGCTACTGTGCAGCTATGGATGTAACAAAAACTGTGCTATAGTCCTCACACTGATGTCAGGGGTTTAGAGTTGCACTTTACAAGTTGTTCCTGTCAATGCGGAGGCAGTAGACACTGTCAGCACTGAACTTGTATGAATATACAGTGATTTCAGTTATTTTCATGTCTGACAACAAACAGAGGTTTAAAATATTCAACATTTTTGTTTCATTAAAAAGAAAAAAGAGAGATCACAGAACATTTTTTCTTCATGCTGGAGAGACAGTCTGCCTAATAAGCCCACTTCACAACAACAAACAGGAACTATGTAACTATATAATAATACTAATACTAATTGACATTTATTCTCTCTCCACCATTTTCATTATAGATTTGTATCAATTTTAGTGATTTGTTTTTGTTGCATCCCTGAAAAATGTTGGCATTAGTGTGGCAGAAAATGTCAAACGTGTCCTCAGGATGGCAACAGAGGAAAGACTGGGTTCTTTGAGGACATCCCATTAAAGTGAATCTCCTCTAATCTGATCTCTGACTCCAGTTGTCAGGCTCGGCCGTAAAGTGTAGAATTGGTTTATCTTTTATCAGTCCAAGCTGGACGCAGTGTGACTTGCAGCTTAATGCAGACTGTTCATCATCATCATGTCAGCATGCTACGATGTGCCGGTGTGTGTGCACTGTACTCTCTTACTGTACAAGCACTTAGCTTGGAAAGGCTGCAGGTGATGTCAGCTCACTAGCATTTCCAATATAACAAGTGTGAACAGTCCTTTGCTTGTGAAATAATATGCAATACTTGATCTTTTATGGCATTTCATAACGGTGATGATGGTAGCAAAATAATACAACTGTCCTCTGGCCCTGAGAGGTTGATAGAAGTTACACTGACAGGCTAACTGAAGAGCCACGAGAGCTGAAACAGCTAGTCAAAATGAATGACTTTAATCCTTTATTATAAACGGAAAAGACACAAACCTCGATGTTTAAGAGGCTGGAGATATTTTCAGAATAGTAATTTAATAAGCTTCTATTGATTGGCTAAATAATTAGCCCCTAGTGACTAAATCAGCTCGGCATCTTTGGTGTCTTCAAAAAAATTATAGTGCTGGGTGATATGGAAAATAAAAACATTTTAGGCTATTTTGCAATACACAATACATTTGTAAATATTTTTGTTTGTTTTGTTTTCTTCATATTTTGAAATCTCCCCCAAAACTACTGTAGACTACTGAAATAGTAAATTACTAAATAAACTGCTGTTTACAATAAATTTACATTAAGTACTGTTATAATAAGGTTCTCTCATAATATTGGATTACTGCTATGACGCTATAATAATGTTGAATAAATTCTAATAATGTTAACCAAAAAAGTTAAAAGTTGTGAACAGAATCGGTGACAAAGGGCAGCCCTAGTGGAGTCCAACCCTCACCGGAAACGAGTCCGACTTACTGCCCGCAATGCGGACCAAGCTCTGGCACCGGTCATACAGTGAACGGACGGCCCATATCAAGGGGTCCGAAACCCCATATTCCCGGAGAACCCCCCACAGGACTCCCCGAGGGACATGGCCTTGCCTTCTCCAAGTCCACAAAGCACATGTGGACTGGTTGGGCACACTCTCATGCACCCTCAAGGACCCTGCCAAGGGTCCAGAGCTGGTCCACAGTTCCATGACCGAGGCGAAAAACACATTGCTCCTCCTGAATCCAGGGTTCGACTGTCCGGCGGACCCTCCTCTCTAGTACCTCTGAATAGACCTTACCAGGGAGGCTGAGGAGTGTGATCCCCCTGTGGTTGGAACACACCCTCCGGTCTCCCTACTTAAAAAGAGGGACAACCACCCCAGTCTGCCAGTCCAGAGGCACTGCTCCCGATGTCCACGCAGTGTTGCAGAGTCGTGTCAACCACGA
The DNA here is from genome assembly GCF_008729295.1 of Plectropomus leopardus. Taxonomy (NCBI): domain Eukaryota; kingdom Metazoa; phylum Chordata; class Actinopteri; order Perciformes; family Serranidae; genus Plectropomus; species Plectropomus leopardus. The sequence continues at coordinate 3,667,970 of NC_056468.1, read as the reverse complement.
CAGCCCTACAACATCCAGGGCCCTAAGGAACTCCAGGCGGACCTCATCCACCCCCGGGGCCCTGCCACCAAGGAGCTTTTTGACCACCTCGGCAACCTCAGCCCCAGAGATGGAAGAGCCCACCCCCAAGTCCCTAGGCCCTACTTCCTCACTGGAAGGCATGTCGGTGGGATTGAGGAGGTCTTCAAAGTACTCCTTCCACCGATCCACAATGTCCCAAGTCGAGGTCAGCAGCGCCCGTCCCCACCATACACACTGTTGACAGTGCACCCCTTCCCCCTCCTTAGACACCGGATGGTGGTCCAGAACCAGAACCTCTTTGAAGCCGTCCGGAAGTCGTTCTCCATGGCCTCACCGAACTCCTCCCATGCCCAGGTTTTCGCCTCGCGACCGCCGTAGCTGCACTCCGCTTGGCCTGCCGGTACCTGTCTGATGCCTCCGGATGACTCCTTCTTCAGCTTGACAGCATCCCTTACTGCTGGTGTCCACCAACGGATTCGGGTGTTGCCACTGCGACGGGCACCGACCACCGACCACCTTACAGCCACAGCACCGGTCGGCCGCCTCAGCAATGGAGGCACGGGACATGGCCCACTCAATGCGTTTGGGTCTGCCAGGTCTGACCGGCAATCTCCCCCACCATCAGAGCCAACTCACCACCAAGTGGTGATCGGTTGACAGCTCCGCCCCTCTCTTCACCTGAGTGTCCGGCCGCAAGTCTGACGATGCGTCTACAAAGTCGATCATCGAACTGCGGCCTAGGGTGTCCTGATGCCAAGTGTGCATATGGACACCCTTATGCTTGAACATGGTGTTTGTTATGGACAATCTGTGGCGAGCACAGAAGTCCAATAACAAAACACCACTTGGGTTCAGATCGGGGGGGCCATTCTTTCCGATCACGCCCCTCCAGGTCTCACTGTCGTTGCCAACGTTAGCATTGAAGTCCCCCAGCAGAATGAGTGCCCAGAAGGAGCACTCTCCAGCACCCCCTCTAAGGACTCCAAAAAGGGTGGATACTCTGAACTGCTGTTTGGACCATAGGCACAAACAACAGTCAGGATCTGTCCCCCCACCCGAAGGTGGAGGGAGGCTACCCTCTCGTTCACCAGAGTAAACTCCAACATACAGGCACTGAGCCGGGGGGCAATAAGTATTGCCACCCCTGCCCGGCACCTCTCACCAGTGGCAACTCCAGAGTGGAAGAGAGTCCAACCCACCCCTCTTAGCAGACTGGTTCCGGAGCCCATGCTGTGTGTCGAGGTGAGGCCGACTATATGTAGTCGGAACTTCTCAACCTCGCGCACCAGCTCAGGCTCCTTCCCCACCAGAGAGGTGAAATTCCACGTCCCCAGAGCTAGCTTCTGCAGCCGAGGATCGGACCGCCAAGGTCCCCGCCTTCGGCTGCCGCCCAACTCACAACTTTGGCCCCTCCTACGGGTGGTATGCCCACTGGAAGGAGGTCCCACGTTGCGTCTTTGGGCTGCGCCCGGCCGGGCCCCATGGGTACAGGCCCGGCCACCAGACGCTCGCCATCGAGCCCCACCCCCAGGCCTTGCTCCACGGGGGGCCCCGGCGACCCGCGTCCGGGTGGGGGTAACTTTGGACCATTTTTCAGTGATCCGGTGAGCTACACTTTGTCTGGTCCCTCCCCTAGGACCTGTTTGCCATGGGTGACCCTACCAGGGGCATAAAGCCCCTGACAACTGAGCTCCAAGGATCACTGGGACATGCAAGCCGCTCCACCACAATAAGTTGGTAGCTCAGGGAGGGGTGAAAACGGTTATAATTAAGTTAAACTACTGCTCTAATTAAGTTAAATATGTGACAACTTATACTGTATTTATGCGATATAGTCATTTTATACATCCCAGGATATAGCTGTGATGCATAAAGTATAATCCATTTATTGCCCACCCCTACTTGGACTGAGGTGAATCTGAACTACATGTCCATGAGTCTGAACAACAAGTGTAAAGCTTAAACTAAACCGTGCAGACGACCATCTTCTCTGAACTACGGTACAGTCTGGACTGAAGCACTCTCATTTCAAAGTGAATGTATTTGGACTTGACTTTGGCTCTGCTATGAGATGGATGTTTCCAGCTGTGGGGGTCAGCAGGTCATGCTGAGCAGTAATGTCCTCTTCTTCTCTCCCAGCATTTGCTACATGTCCACCGCTGTTTGTGGACAAGTTAAGATGCAGCTCTCTCATGTTCGACCATGCGTAGTTTCTCTCATCCCATTAGCCTCCTCTCTGCCGCTCTCTGAGGAGTCTTGTTCTTTATTCATAATGGAAGGATAATGCCTGAAATATTTACAACAACAAGGAGAGGAGAGCGCTTCAATAAGAAATGAGGTAAAACAATTTCAGAAGTTGCTCTCAGCTTTTAGGGATGATGTGGGTCTGGGGGACCAGGATGAGACAAAGTCAAAATGTCTGATGGAAAAGTGAGTCTAGATTAACAGCTAACAATGGAGGACTAAGCAGTGAAATCCAGAGTCCCCAGGTGGAGAAATAAGTGAAGAATGTAAGAACAGATCAAAGCTTTTCATTTGACTGAACAGTTGACTTTAAAAAGTAAATTAACAGAGTGGTCCTTAAAACTTTTATTTTATAAATGTCCAAAGTAAATGTTCCTCAGCCATTCTCAGGACAAAAAAAATGTAAAAAGTGTTTTAAAACCCAAAGGAAGTCAGCTGACTTGGAGAAGAGCCATCAGTGGAGAAGCTGGAAGCAACGTAAGTTTGAGATACGCACTTGAACTCAGTGTTGAACTGATTAGAATTTGGTGGTCAAAGGTCACTGTGATCTTGCGTCTGTCTCATTTGCCTAAACACAATCTTAATGGAATTCCATCAAATTTGGCACAGAAGTCCACTTGGACTCAAGAATTAACTGATATGATTTTGGTGGACTAAAGTCACTGTGATCACAATGTTTTTGGCTGTAACTAAAGAATTCAAACACTAATTTAGACAAAAAAATCACAACAAATGTCTCATTGGAAAAAATATTAAGTGATGACCTTTTATATCTTAGAAGTCAAAGGGCAACTTTACTGTGGCAATATATTGTTCTGCAAAAACACTCTAGTCAAGCAATATTACACTAGAAGATGTGTGGTAATGTCATTTGAGCACCAATACCAAAATCTTGTCTGATTGCCTTCAGATTCTAAATACATATTCCAACGTATCTTCATACAATGGTTCATAATGAATTAGCAACCAACAAATTGGTGCCCCTATGGGTTAGGTTAGGTTTAGGAAAAAAATCACTGTTAGGTGCTGTCATGTTATGCACTTTAATGTAAAGTTACATACTTCAGGTAAAGGTACATAGGTTTAGCAATCATGGTTGGGCGTGGTCACGTTATGCACTTAATGTTGAGTTACAAAGGTTAGGTGTAGGAAGAAAATCATGGTTTGGAGTTTTCATGTTATGCAGTTAGCATAAAGTTATGTACTTCACGTGAAGTTACATAGCTTAGTTATGGCAAAAGAAATGGGTAATGTCGACATGCCTTAAATTAATCAGTGTTCACTTGGTTTTACCCAGGACACAAACACCTGTCTCCTAGTCTCCCAACCTGCCCCCTGATGCGCACATTTACTCTTGATACTACTTCTTTTTTGCTTTACTCTTGTTGGCGCATTTGTTACATGATCGCAGCCTTCATGATTTTGTGGGTTATGTATACATACAACCAGTGCGTTAATGTTTCCCTGCAAAATCTAGTGGTTGCAAGCTGAGGTCTGTCTTTCTGGCTCTTTCTTCACTGTACTATACAAAGTTATTTATACATTATGTGTAATAGTGTGGAATCCATGTGTGAACATGTAGTTAACACCACAGTAGCACTGCAGGTCCTCACTGATGCTTAATTAGCAGCTAATTACATTAAAGCTATTTTAGAAGCCTGAACAGTGAATGAACACCTCCTGCTCTACTTAATTATACCGAACATCAGTGGACCTCTGCTGGTGTCTTTGACCCTGCTGCTGTTCTGCCTGGTGGTGTTATATTAATGCACATTATAATGCTCAAATAAATAAATAAATTGTTGGACAATTGGATATGCATTTCTTATTATACATTGTGGTGAAAGATTACCATTAGTTTACAAAGGGCTTTGACTATGAAATCTAAAAATTTGTTATATATAGACAATGTAAAAGGTGCAGCATTAGCATTAAAATGTATTGTCTGCTAGGGAGGGAGGGAGACTTGGCATTTAGTGTCAGTTTACAGCAGTGCTTTTCTCCTTCCTTGCTGCCTTTTAGCATCACCTTTTCTCTTTCTTCCTTCTCTTGCAGTGTCCTTAATCTAAACACCACTCTCCCTTCTGCACCCCACGCACTGAGCGAGTGTTATGTTAATGATGTGTACGTGTGTGCTACCAATCCCGTGTTGACAAGGAGAGGTTAAACCATCAGTTTCAAAAGCAGGCAGGGGGCCTGATGGTTTGCAGTTCTGAGTGATTGTATCTGCCTTGAGTTGTTTTCGCTTTACATTTAATTTTACATTTCAAACACTGCAGAGTTCTCTAAAAGTTTCCATTCTTTCATTTAGAGAGGGGAAACAGAATGACACAATGGGACCCCATCAGCTGCCTCTAGACATACATTCTACTTCTGTGGGAAACACTTCTGGCCAATCAGCTGGTCAGGTCACCTGGACGTCTTAGGGTGCTCCTGATTACAGGCTGTTCCTGGTATTGATAACGTATACCCCCCATATCTACAATGGAGAGAAGAACCTACTTATGCCGTCATATTAATTATGTGTTTATGATCTAATGCAATTAGATAAACATTTAACAAGAACATGTTTAGCTTGGGGGCATCACGGTGACGCTGTCGTTGTCAGCAGCTCACAGAAATAATTGAGCAGTCTTGAACTACCCAGAAACCAGCGAGACAAAAGCGTTTTTCCCCAGGCGTACACTCACGGGCAGTGAGTGCAGCGAAAAAAAACAGCAGGAAAACTCACACTGAAGTGATGCAGGTGAAAAGCACACAACAGCCACAGGCAACCAGAAACCAGGAGGACCAAGGCAAAACTCGTGATCGGGGACAGAAGGCTTTTTTTTCCGGGAAGCAGGCAAAGCAGATGAGTCGAGAATGTGCAAGGTCAGAACCGGGAGATCAGGCAGAGTAACACCGGAAAGTCACGCAAACAACAATAAAGTACAACAAATAAAACATAAAGCTTGTAAATGAGCACATTACTCACCTGTCCAACAGCAATGCACCCAGCTCGGTGTCAGACTTACAGCCTCGTGTTTCGCGAAGCTCTGGTCAACATGCAAAACCCTGTCCAATATTTACCGAGTCCAGCTTCTTGCTCAGTCAGTCTCTCTTTTTCTTTTCCTAGCCTCCTCCGTCACTGTCTTCTTCTGTCTCTTAGCCTCCGCTATTGTATCTAACTGTACCAAGACGAGCTAACTGGCTTCTTTTTAGCTGAAGGCTGGTGTGTGATGTAGTTGCGTAAAATCTTACTTTTCGTGAGACAACCACAGCCCACTGGCCAATTTACATAGTGCTGAAAGCAGGTAACCGGGGAGCGCTGTAGGAATGGACCAGATGCCATTCTATCTGTTAAAGGTTAGTGTACTATTAGATTGACTTTGAAACTGTTATTATTTTGGTGGAAAAGCTACATAATGTTGCTTTAATTTACACATTTAATTTTACATTTTTAACACTGGCCTGACACAGGCCACCTGGATGTCTTGCGGTGCTCCTGATGACAGGCTGTTCCTGGTATTCATAATGCATATCTCCCCATATCCACAACAGAGAGAAGAACCTACTTAAGCCATCAAATTAATTATGTGTTTATGATGTAATGCAATTAGATATACATTAAATAAGAACATGTTTAGCTTGGGTGCATCACGGTGATGCTGTTCTTAGCACTGCCAACTCACATCAAGGGGCTTCTGAGTTCAAACCCAGTGGCTGCCTTCTGTGTGCAGTCTGCATGTTCTCCCTGTGCTTGTGTGGGTTTCTCCAGGTCTTTTAGCTTCTTCAACCAAAAGAAATGTGAATAAAAGCATGAATGGTTGGTGACCTGTCCAGGGTGTACTGTGCCCCTGTCCCAATGCCGCTGTAGCGCTGTTAAGGATTCTTGTGACCTTGGTGCTATCTAGAGAACCATTCACTGTTTCCACCAGTTTGAGACCATTGTTCAAGGAAGACACACCAACAGAGGGTGTTACAAAGTGCACAATAGAAGGAAATTGTAGAAGCAAAATAATGATTATATCAATAACCTACAAACTTTTGCTCCTTTATTACAGATTTTTTTTAATCCAAAAAAAAGCACCAGCCAGCTATGAATGAGATCACTACACACTCCTTTTCTCCAGTGACTTTCACTATTTTCTCTTTTCTGACTTCTTCATTGTTGCCTTCTCCATCCTCCCTGTCCAACTTGTAGATTATGATGGGCCCACAGATGTCGTCACATTTTGCTATTTTTTTGCTCTAGTTGATGACCAACTTTTGAGGTTCTGACCCAATTTATTTGTGGTCAAAATGCTTTGAATGGTTCAAAATTAGATGTAGGAATAGAAACAGAACCAGTTTCATGTTGATGGAAAAGGGGGATAAGTGGCTTTGGATAGATGTATGTAAGGTGTTGGAAGGTTCTTTGCTCTTCTGTGACGTCACCGTTATAGTACGGTAAAGAGCACACATCACTGTGTCTGAAGTGGAGGAAAGGATGAGTGTTTATTTCAGATGCCAAATCAGCGCATGTCTTAGTGTGCACTTTTGATGTATGAATTATTGAGAAAGCTACCTGAGAGCAGACCATGATGTGCTTTCCTTTTTAAAGGATCAGTGTAGGCCTGAGGGCATAGCTTTGGAAACATTAACCTCTTATTTGTTTGTTTGTTACTAATTTTTCGTGTTAATAGGGCTTGGTGTCATTTAAAAAATGACGATACCAGTACCTATACCAGTACTCTTAAAGTTATACAGATATAAATAGAGTACTTGATTTGATACTCACCATGTAAATAAGGTGGTGAATGTTTTGGCGGCATCTTGGCATGCAGTAATCAGTCAAACACACCATGCTCGACTTCACTACACCACAGACTTATGACTATATGAAATGTAGCTGTTGCCATGGATGTGTGAGCTTTGTGTCAGGGACGATTGGTGAGAGTTTGCTTGGCTGCACACACACAGTGACAGGGAAAACTGTTAGCATCACACGGCTAACAATACCTCCTGGTTATTAATGGCTTTAATAACAGAGTCAAGTTTGGTTTTCAATGATAGTTTTTTTTTTTCAATGCCAAAATGTACTGTTACTGTTCTAGCTCTGTAGTCTAGTAGGGTTGTGACTGTTGAAAGTGCAGGACAGTAGGTGGGCTTTCATTAACCGTCAAACTGCACACATTGAAATTGTGAATATAAAATATGCCTAATGGACACATGCCAATTTTGGAAAAAAAAAAAAGAACCCCACAACCTCCCATTCATCGCAAAAAAGTACAGTTTTACACTTGCATGACATAGTATTTCAGGTGATTAACAAAAAGCCATATTTCACAAAACTGCAATGGAAACACTTTTTAGTCTTTTCTAGGTCACATGATGCTATGGCTATGTGCTTGTCAGTTACAACTGGCTCCCTCATGATGCAGCAGGAGCTACAAGAGATGTTATTGCATCACATAGCTCTTTAACAGTTGAGCAGATCATGCAGAAGTTTTGAATCCACAATTCCTCGCTCCTACATATAAGAGGCTTGCCTTTCCACTATGGCTCCATAACATACCTACATCACCTTGGATTGGAAATATGACGGCTAGTGCAGTGGCTGCAATAGAAATAAAGCTGCTAATGTTTTGACCATCCATCACCATGATTACTGGGATGTTATCACGACTTATCACTCAAACGCAGTCATCTCGCAGTCGTGTTTTATTCACATTTTGAAAATATTGCTTAGGTTTTGTACAAATCTGTGATGGAAACCTGCCTAGTGACAGTAACACATGGTTAATACTGTGAGAGATGAACATTTAAAGAGTGTGCATGCATGGATGGTTTCCAGGCCAAGTTACTGATGTCTGTATTGTTAATAAATGTAGAGCCCTGTTGTATCAGGGTTGCATAAGTGTGGAGAGAACCAACTGTAAAACAGAAGGAAATGGATGCAGTCATTAGTGTGTGTGTGTGTGTGTGTGTGTGTGTGTGTGTGTGTTTTATATGTCTCAGCTTTGAAGCCTCAGAATGAGTCCACAGAGCTGGTGGCTCATGTACTACAATGATTCATCCAGTGATTTCCCTCGTGCTACCCACCAACGCTGCTGCTGTTGATCACAGCTAATCTGTATTTAGCAGGCTAATTATCTTACACAGAGTAAACATCATGCCGCTCCATCATGATATCCAATATCCAGTTCTTATGTCACTTCCACATTTTTCAATCTTTAAGCTATTTTCCTACAGTCCCGCTTTTATGACACCCACTGCAGCATTGAAGACACTTGCCACCTCCCATGAACAGCTCTTACAGAACCATGCCACTAAACTGCTACTTTAAATGTAGGCCATTGGGTACTACACACTATATGTTTTATTTATTACTGTGGACCATGTGTCCAGGCACATGTTTGGTGGATGACACAAAATGTCAATACAGAAAAAAGTCAGATGTATTTGTTGTTATCTTGAAACAATGTCTCTATTACAATTGGTCAGCCAGAGAGCTCTGACAAGTTTTCTCTTTTACACGTTACTGTCCTGCTCAACACACATCTTGGTCACAATTCTTTAAAGCAGCTTTAAAAGATAATTTTATGAGAATGTGTCAAATGACAATGTGAAAGGGGTCTTTTATGAAGCTTTATAGTGACCTTTGCTTCAATAATCTGTCAAACTGCAGCTATGCTGTTGTTATTTACTCTCATCGAAAATGCTTTTAAACCCACTGTACAATAAAAGCTAAAAGAGAGTGAATACTGGACACAAACATCACTCTTAATGAATTTGGCTCTGTAACTGGTGGATGTGTAAATTAGCAACTAGATAACAAGTTTGCCCTATGGACCTACGATAAAAGGTGATCATATATCAGTGTTGTATTCACTGCTTGTTTCTGCCCCCAAGTGGCCAAAAAATGAAGTGAGTGATGATAATTGACCGAAAAATAGTAGCAGCCCAGGCCTAGCACCATACTGAATGTTATCCATCAGTACAACTACTTCTTGATCCAGTAGCTGATATTTGTTAAGGTTTATTCAAGTCAATGCAGAACTGCGAAAGACTGCAGTTCCTCTAATGGCCATTTGAGGCTGGCTCCAACTGCAAACAGTCCTCATAGAGCCCCATGTTAAAATGCACTACTTTACAGCAGAAATAAACATGTTTACAGTGTGGTATCAAAAGTGATTTTCGTCTCTATATCTAATCTCCCCCTTCATGACAACTTAATGGGGAGCACATTTTTATATAACCCAAATTTTGACATTTTATTAGGACTAAAAGGATAATGCATAATGGAGTGCATGGTCGCTTTCTAGTGACAGGTGCCGCGCCGTCCGTCGACAATTTGTTACCACTGGAATAACTTTAGTTAGGTAATGTTAGATTTACAGAGTATAGGTGTAGCTGTTCCGCTGTGTCGGTGTGTTTTCAGGTCATGAAAGTTAATTGGAACATTTTGGTCAGCTAAAAAAGTCTTAAGGAGTCGAATGTTCTGTTTTTGTAGTATTTTGTTTTAATAGTTTTTAAACCCGTTTTTCAACAGGAAAAAATAGCATAAGCTTAAGTTGCCTATTATCACAGTTAGCTGTAAATCCACTAAGCTAACTAAGCTAGCAGCTAGTGTTAGGGTTAGTTCCCCCCTCAAATATCCTTTATAAGAAGTCAAATGTTTAGGTTTTCCTGAAATTACATTTAGCTTTAATGGTTTTCGGAGAAAGTTAGCACCGTGAATTATAGCTGTAAATGTACCATGATAACCAAGCTAGGAACCAGCATTAGGGTTATCGCCACTCTCTCAAATAGGGTCAATTCTGGCTCAAAAAAAACATGATGGCGATGGCAAAACTTGAGTTTTTAAAATGGGAGTCCACAAATCAATAGGTCATGTCATGATGGATACTTCCATTATTTTACACAGTCTGGGTTTAATGCCCTTATACAGAATTGCTGACTTGAATGCATGTCTGATTTAAGAACATTTCTGATAGATGTGCATGCTTCATGAATCAAAATATCTATTTTTTTCACATTGGTTGTTTAAACTGAATTAAAGAGTAAAAATATAAAAACAACCTTGGATAAGCTCCAATGACAGCACGCATTAAGAAAAAATGGTTCCTAAATGTTGACTGTGGCTCTTTATTGAGTAAATGTAGTTGGTCGAAAGTCCTCACAAGTACTGTATAACAAACGTGAGTGTGTGTGTGTGTTTGAGTAAGTGAGTGAGAGAGTCGGAGAGTGAGAGAGACGGAGGAAAAGCAGCAGGATAGTGAGCAGAGTGACAGACAGAGTGAGGAGGGAGGACAGGCAGAGTGCTCTGCCGGGGCGGTTCTCGTGCCTGTCTCTCCCTTTGAACCTGTGGATCCTGCTCCCTACCTGGCCATGTCATCCGGCCTGCGCAGGAAGTGGAGGAGCGCGGTGCGAGCGCTCAGGACTCTCCGCAGGACGGGAGCAGGAGGAGGTGGAGGAGGCGCTGTGAGTCTGCTGTTATTTTTAGTCTCTCCTCCCTCCCAGGGCTAGGCTAATCCGCCGCTGCACAGGCTTATCCAGATTGGAGGTAGGACACACAGACAGGAAGGTTAAGCGCTTGCTCCTGTGGGAAGCTGACTTTGGTTGTGATGCCGTCTAAACTCCCCAAACTGAGCCAGACCATGCTGAAGCAGGAATGTGCTAGTCAGGGCTGTGGGGTTGACAGAGCAGGGGAACCACAGCCGCTCCGCTCACAGGAGCACTGAGGAGGCTCCTCCGCTCAGCCATGAGTCTGGAGTGGCTGCCAACCGGCTGCTGCGCCGGCTACCCCAGCTGGCATCGCAAACTGGCCGAGACGGGCAAGATTGCGGCCTCAGATGGCTGCAGGGAAGGGGGAGGCGGCGGCAACAGTGGGGGGACCAGGATCCAGCTGAGGGGGCTGGACACTGAACAGCTGAAAGGCAGCCTGGTGGTCCTCTACGCACCTGCTGGGAACTCCTGTCTGCTCCGATTGGTGGGACATGCATGGATGGATGGATGGATGATGGATGAATGATGGATGGTGGAGAGCAGAGTGTGCTGATGTGCTGTGTTGCGTCCTAATCGCTTTTCATTCTCATCCTCTTTCAAAGAGTCTTACATTGAATTCAATTGTATGTTTTTGTTTCAGTTTATTAACCCTTTGATACCTGAGCAAATTGACTTGATTTCTTTCAAAAACACTGCAAGAAGACAATGAGCACCAACAAAAAACCCAGAAATGACACAAATATGAGCAAGAAATTGGTATAAGTACAAGTAAAGTAGCTTTAAATTTCTTTTTAAAAAAAGAAAAAGAAAAATGTAAAACAAACAAGACTTTGAAAAAGTGCTTAAAGATTACAGTAATTCTGTAACATAATTTAATGTGTAATTGTGATAATCACAGATATAATATTGACCTAGCGTTTGTCTTTTCCCTTGACATTTTCCCCTAGCTTTCTTTTTTTTTTCTGAATCTACAAATTTCTTGCATTTTGTGGAACATTTCTCACCAAGTTGCTCCTTGCCTTTTCCTGCATGTTTTTGAAAGATATTGCACCAGTTTTGTCAGGTGCTAGGTTTAAATACTTGTGAAAGGTGTCTGAAAGCAGCACAGGAAAAGCCATGTTGCTCCAGGTTTCAAAGGGTTAAATGTAAAAGACAGAAAGTCATTCGACATTGTAGACAGATTTATGGCTGAAATATGCAACTGGAAATAAGATCTTTGAACAGTCTCGGAGATAGATCAACCATGTAATGAATTCCTTTCACAATGCAACATTATATTGATATTTTTAAACAATATTGCAAAGTTATGGACATTTTAAAAAAGGTTTACCAGACATCTATTTTGTAGATGACATTTTGAAGGTTTTTATGCTTGTTCAAACATACTTTCTTTGAGCTATAAATGCTTTGTCTAAAATTGTAAGTAATTCAAGTCATGGTGAATCAGTTGAAAGACATCGAAACGGAAATGTCTAGGAATTGCAATTGGCAATAAAATATAATTGCATAGCATTTATGGCCAGATAACTACAGCCAAAAATGATTTTCTTAAATTAGTTTAGACCTGATCATTTTGCCCTTTGTTTTTGTGTGTGTGCGCACAGCTTTTTTAGTAATATTCCCTTTGTGGATTGTCTTTTTTTTTTAGATTGTGTAGTGTGTCTTCGTATTTTCTTACACCTCCAACTGCTGAACTTCTTCATGTGGATGTTGAAGTTTTATTTGATTTGGACTAAAACTGTCCAGAAAATATCCTGAGCTTGTAGGATATTTAGAGAGAAGATACAATTTCATAATTAGTAAAACTGCTGTTTTTCAAAGTAATGCTGTTGATGACATTATTGTGAAGTTATTGTCATTTTTAAAATGACGTATTTCTTTTCAAGTCATTTCTTTTGTAGGGCTGCTTGATTATGGCAAAAATGATACTCACCATTATTGATGCATGATTACTCTCTTACTACAGAAAAATCATGCATTCATTTGGTTTAATTTTTTTATATAAAACTTTTCTTTATGATGGTGGAGTTCTTCAAACATTGAATGAAATTCACCTGAGAAGCAGGCTTAACATGAAGCAGTCACGTCACAGCCAGGCTGAGAGGGAGTTTGGACTATTAGAGAGGGATGAAATGGCATTGCTGTAAAGGAAAGGGGTACACAGGACTTCTAACAAGACAAAATGAGAGCATCACTGTGAAATGGCCAAAATCATAATTGAAAATAAAATTTGAATAGTCGGACAGATGTAGCTTTGGCTTAATCGTTCTAGTATAATATTTTTTAAATCAGCCTCTAAAATGAAATCTAATAATATCTTTATCTTATCTAATTAATTATCATTAAATATATTAATATAAATAAAATTAATATCTTCCAAAAAAACATTGTCATGAAAATCTGTATGTACAATCAAACAACTGGCATTTTATATAAAGTTATTTAATATTGTAAAACTGGCATGTTTTTTTTGCAAAGTTAGAAAGATGTGAGTGAACGGTTAATGGACTATTGATGTGTTGCTAAAGTTGATCACTAGTTGCTGGCTGCCAGTGTTACTTACAGTTTGTCTGGATGCCACTGTGATGTAATAATGTGTGTGTGTGTGTGTGTGTGTGTGTGTGTGTGTGTGTGTGTGTGTGTGTGTGTGTGTGTGTGTGTGTGTGTGTGTGTGTTTGTGTGTTTTAAAGACAGAAAGAGCTGGATTTATAAATGCAATGTTTTATATATATGTTGTTTCTCATGTAGCCCAATCTAACAAGAAGATAAATAGATGAAAAGTTGAGATTGATTGAAAAATAGCTTTACTATAGTACTAAACTCATAATTGTGAAATTGACTCCATGTGGAATACATGTTTGTTGGGTGTTGTGGTGTATGTGGAATGTTGTACCCACATCCTCCCTTGAAAAAAAGAAAGCATCAGTTGTTTGCATTCAAGCGCCAAAGCCCCCTAGTGCCTTTAGTAATTATGATGGGAGCAAAGGAGGTCGAGCAACGTTAGTATAGCCGGCCATTACGGCGAGATCAGGGTTTAGGGATGGGTCACAAAAACATCCCACTTGAACACAGGACACAGCTGTTCATTTCCTGTTTCTGACCAAGGGAACTATAAAAGAAGGAAAGGTCATTACGTCAGTGACAGCATTCATTTTCTACTGAAGTTAAGGGGTGGACATGACAAGTCCCACTACAGACCATCATTTCTGTGTTGTTTCACCTCAAACCCTGCAACAATTATTCTTTAAAGCAGGAAAACTGTGATGACAGAAGTGGAGAATTCAGACAGTATCTTGCAGCTCTTACATTTTTAAACTGAGTTGTAGCCTGATTGCATGATGTGTATGTTTACACCATTTTGATTAAAGGAATGCAATGTATTTACGCCTTCCGTTTTAATGGATGAATGAGTGTATGAGTGTCAGTGCACTAAAAAACTAAAACAAAACTGTAAAGCAAGAAATAAAAGAAATGGAAAGCTGAGGCCGGCCACACCGGGCACTAAGTGTGTTAGTTGGAGGAAGCAGCAGCTGGTAGAGAGTTGGGGTACGTCCACAGCCTGGGGCCGTGGTTTGACTGTCAGTTGGAGCATGTCTACAGTAATGAGACAAAATGGGGCAGGTGATGTATTAATGTTGGGAAGCTGTCTGCATGTGTCTGTACGTCCACACCTGCTCAGGTGCAGATGCTACAGGGTGTTACTCCTTAGCCCCACATGTCCGTCACCGTCAGCTGATGCTGAAGCACTGGTCAGCTCTGATGGTTTGTGGTGCAGAAGAGTTTAATCAGAGTGAGGGACCCCCAGCTGTTAGTCACAACATGATGCCACATATCTCGGCAAAATTGCCAACATGGTGAGAGAAGGACCTTTTATATGTCAGTTTATAGTGGTACTGTTCAGCTTTACGGGATTCTGACTCAAACTCACATGAATATCATTGTGTGCAACCTTACAGAAGTAACTCATGAATTCTAATTGAGGATGGATTTGAATGTTTTTTTTTTTCTGAGAGATGAACATTTTTGAATGAGAACTTGTAATAATGGTGTGAACATTCGTTCTGATTTGTGACTTTTTCAACACGTTCCTATCCATAGTCGTCACATATTGCAACTTTGCCGTGGACTGCCACGTCTACATGTTATGCTATATGTAGCCACCTGAGTCTGCTGTTGATGTTCTGGGATGATGCTACTGTGATGTCAACATAAGCACATGGTGGGATTAAGGTGCACGTGCTAATGTTTAGGCAAGACAACACATGGCAATCAGCCCCAGGACGTCAGCAAACACACATGCTCACACCAATGGTCAGGATTAGGCAACAAAGTCACTTTTAGAAAAAAAACCATCACATTCAGACAGGAAGTGAACACCACACTCCTGCATGAAAGTCTGAGAAATGTTAGTCTCAGCCACAGCCCATTCCACCCGCCCTATAGGGGCCCTCATGGTCCTTATATTACGTCATTACTGGCAGTGTTTCATCCTGACGCCGTCCAGAAAAGAAGAAGAGGAAGGTAGAGTTATTAGTACAAAGTTTTGAAGATCAAACTAAAATTTATTGTATTATATCTTTAAAGTTGAAGGCAGGGTTGATTAAAATCAGCAGCTACTTTAAAAATTCAATCCGGTTGCTTTTGCATGTAGCTGCTGATGGCATCATACAGTTACTGCAGAAAAGTGATGCAGTCACATGAGGCGCCGGCTTGCTGTCTGGCAGCATATAATTACACCGCAAATGGCTCTGTCCCGCCTTGTTTTTTGCTCACAACGTCCAGCGGTGAATCATGGGACACGAAGGGTGGCTTTTGGCTTTGGGATCTTATGCTGAAATCATTGCAAAAGTGTCAGTATCTGATGACTTTGGAATGAGAAAGGGCCTGACTTTCCTGTATCAGTTTATGGTGGAGATGTCATAGTACTTCCTGTTTCAACCGTTCACAGTTCACTTAACTTCTTTTTGTTTTATGGTAGATTGCAACCATTACTTTTTGAGGTTACATACTTTACTGCAGGCATTTTTGCATCGATGAGTCGCCTTTTAGTGGTTTGTCAAAATAAAAGTCCTCTGCTACTTTTAAGGTTTTATATGTCACATCTTCTCCAATTACATCCATTATAAGGATGCTCTTTTTTTCTCTGTTTTACGTCAGTGTTAAGTGAATATTTTTGGAGTTGTGTTTTGGACTGTTATTCATACAAAATAACACAAGAAAAGCATTAGTTGCAGTCCTCATATGAACTGGGCAGTTGTACTTTTTAGTCTCTTTAGTGGAGAACACACTGAATCATTTCCCCAGGAGGAACACTTCAGGAACAAACACTGCATACATAATGAAGTTTGATATGTGTGTGTCAGGTGTACTCTCTAAAGTAGGTGACCATGTCCGTCATGCTCTTGTAACTAGCATACAATATTTTTCTATGGTTATTGTGTGAGTGTTGCCTGTCCATTCTGCCTTGAATCAGAGCAGTGACACAAAGGGAAAGTGTTTTGGGGTTTGGGAGACTTTTCCTGAGAAGCCCTACAGTGATTAACCTACCTTAGTACACACAAAGCACAGACTTTAATAGTCTTTGAAAGTAGTGTTCGAAAAATTTAATTCCAACATGGCTAGCACTGAGTTTGTTAGAGACATTTTCTCTTCATCATCTTCAGTATTGTCAGCTGGAAACAGTGATGTCAGCTATTAACAGTGATGTCAGCTGGTAATGGTGATATATAAAATTATTCTTTAAATGGCAAAAATGACTGCACTTTTGTCCTGTTTTTCTGACCGCTTGCTTTTTGCATGCGAACATTTCTTATCTGATAATATAGACAAGCATAATTTTCTGCACACTGTATTTTGGAAAACAGTGTCAAGTAGTGCCTGCAAACTGACTCCAGATCAGACCAGACATTTCTTTTAATTGGACAGTATTTTGCTCCTAGTCAGATCTTCTTCAAGATGAAATTATTAGAAATAAAAGCACACTCACATATATATACTACTAATAGACTAGGCTAGTGATCATTAAACTTGCAGACTGATTTATGTCCTCAAAAGGATTACCAATATGTGTAGAATGTAGTATACAATGCAGCGGCAAGGTCAGGATGTCTCACTGGCTACACCCCCCCAAAGACACACACATGGGTAATTAAACTCTACGTCTCTGCAGCAGTGAGCTCAAAAAATTCATTACAGCCTCTTCCTCCTTCAGTTTTCCCATCTGTTCTCTAACATTGTCTCTAATTGTTAGAAGCAGCCGAAGTTGAGCAGAGAGACAGAGAGAAAGAGAGAGAGCAGTGAGTTGGAAAGGGATGAGGGCAGATGTCTGCTGGAACAGTTGTCCAATTACAATTATCCACCAGCCGGGCAGGGCAACATGCAGCCTGCTGTTATTGACATGATACTGACTGTTCTTTCACAGAGGTCACTTCCCACACCCACACACGCCCTTTTCCTCTGATCTGTGCGTGTTTGTGTGTGAGTGTGTTAATCTGGATTAGTCTCTTCTCCACTTGTGTGTGTGCTCGGCCCCCAGTGATCGATAGGCTCCTGCTGCACACACATTTGTCCAAAGTGTATTTCTGCAATTTTTATGGAGTAGCACTGTAAAAAGTGAATAGATTTATCGATAACTCTTCGCAATGTCTTACAATGTTTTAGAACTTGTTATTCACTTTCTTCACAGTTATTATACAATAAATGAATTCTGTGTCAGGTGTTGAAATGCCTGTTTGCTAACGGTGTGGTGTCTGTGTTTTTCTGCAGAGCTCAGGGATGGAGGAGATGGTGTGGGAGCAGTACACAGTCACTCTGCAGCGGGTGAGTTCATTCATTAACTGTGCTTTTAAAACAGGAAGCATTCATCATCCATCTATTCATCAGCCTGAAACATCGGGAGACCAAATGATGCATTTATCAGTCCCTGACCTCTGACAGCCTACTCCTGATAAAACACAAATTCTGATCTTGTTCATCATTTAGCATTAAAATCATCATCCATCATTTTTATAGGCAAAATTGCAAGTGCTTCGGTCATTTATCAGTAGCCTACGACTGTCAGTCTGCTGTGTGTGAGTTTTAAGTCTTCAGGTAGAGAGCAGGAAGGAGACACAAAAAGCGACTCTAATAAAGCAAGGATCTGCTTGTTAAAATTCAGATTTACTAGAATGGTTAGCTCTCACATCGCCTTTTATTAGCTTTATTTATTTATTTAACTGTCTTATCAGACAGTTGATCTAACACACTTTACAGCAGTGATGCTCATCTTACAACCCTCAGGACAAATCTGGCCCTGACACATACCTATGTTCATACCTATGTTTACTTTAGTTATTCTCAGAACAATGTCAACAATTTTGCCAGAAAACTGCAGCGTATTCTGCCCAGAGTCTCCACAAAAACCAGGACTGTGGAACACATCACTTCAGCTCTTAGATTGCTGCAATGACTTACAATGAATCAGAGAATTGATTTCAAAATATTATTATTAACCTACAAAGCACTGAATGGTTTGGGGCCAAAATACATAAAAACTGATATGCTGCTCTGTTTGGAAGACATCCAGAGCTCTTAGATCATCTGGGACGAGGCTTGCTCACCGTCCCCGGGGCCAGAACCAAACATGCACAAGTAGCTCTCAGTTGTTATGCACTTAAGATCTGGAACATACTTCCTGAACACTTTGGATCTGCCCCAAACAATTTGTTGTTTAAATTTAGGCTTTAAATGTTTCTGTTTGCCACTGCTTTTCCCGAGGTTACTCAAAGATGTTTGACATTATGATATTTGCCTTTATGTCTGACGTGCTGTATAAAGAATCTTGGATTAAATTGGATGATATAACAAAATAATCTTTAAGTATAGATGCATATGAGACATTAAAGCCAGATGACAGTATCATGAAATCACTTTATACATTGATACTTCCCCTCTAAACTACTTTCTGTTAGTCTGTAATCTCTGAATAGCCAGAATCAGGGGTAGGGCTATGGCATTGAGACCTGGTATTAATATTCTGATCGATCAATTTATTGATCAATCAGCTTTATTTGTAAAGCACTTTACACAATGTGCTTCACCCCCCCTCCCCAAATGATATACCATGTAGTGAACAGTAAAAGAGACTAAAATGTATAAATAAGTAGTTGATAAATAAATAAGTAAAGTTGAATTAAAGGCCACACTAAAAAGGAAGGTCTTGCAGATATCGAAATAGCCATCTGAATCAATAAATCTATTGACACCTCAATGACACATTCAAATGTTTACTCTTCATTTACAGACATTAAAGTGTGTCTTTCAGCAATGGAAAAAAAATCATCATTATCTCTTCTTGGCCGGATTTCTATGGTTCAAATAAATAAATAGTTGCATAAAAATAGGTCTGCCGTGATCCCAGCTGACCTCTGATATCTGGAGTCACTTGATTGTAATAGAAAAGCACAAAATGAGCAGCACTGCTTCAGGGTTTCCCACACATTCATGTATTTGTGGCAGGCTGCCACAATGAACATATGTGCACATAAGGATTTTCCTAGCACTATTGAAATAAACAGTATATACCGTGCCATTAATGATTGCACCACACTCTTGTTTGGCATGTACTTTTGTCACAGACGCAGCAGCAGAACACCATCCACGCCGCGACTCAAACTGATGCTGAGGGATAACAATAACTCAAGTTTTACAGGCACTGTGTTCACGGACCCACAAAAACGTCCGAATTTAAAAAGGGGCAGAGAATGATAACAAAAGGGACATACCAGTGAGTGCCCCATGTACAGAGGCTGTGTCCTCGCTGCAATGGCTGCAGGTTCGATCCCTGTCTGTGGCCCTTTGCTGTATGTCATCCCCCCTCTCTCCCGCTTTCACGCTTAGTCTGTTCCATACAATTGAAGCAAAAGCAAAAAAATTAAAAAAAAATCCCACACAAATTTTTTTTTTAAAATTGCAAGTTTGCTGACATCATCCCACCCCACATAGATTTTCATTCTGTGGGAAACATAGTATTCATGCATGCATGCATTCACATCTTAGAAATGATCTTTAAGTATAACTACACAAATGTCTTATAGATCAAGATGATGACATTTTATATCCAAAAAGTCAACTTCATTGTAATCACAATGTTTTCTGTCTATTATTTAAAAGTAACTGACATATTTGGTAAGATACTGCATTGGTGACACTAACCTTTGTGTCCACCTTGAAACTGTTCTGATTGGAAAGGTCTTGTGTGCTGTCAGGTTCGAAAAATAATAATAATAATCATTTTTATCTAAATAGCACCTTTCATAAATGGAATGTAGCTCAAAGTGCTTCACAGAGATAAAAGAGGCACATGGAGGCATAAAAAGAAGCAGCAATAAAATATACAGGTTTTAGGATAAAACATGCAAAAAAAATAATGGTAATAGATCCATTTTAAAGAATGTCTGTTTTGTCTTCATTTAACTTCCAGGCAGTGAGAGTCATCTGGCTTCACAGAAACATATAACTGGGTATCATCTGCATAACTATGGAAATTAACTTTATGTTGTCTGATTAATTCACCAAGTAGTAACATGTACAATGAGAACAGTAAAGGAGCGATTATAGAACCCTGTGGTAAACCATACATTGTATCATACTTTTTAGAGGCATATTCCCCAATGCAAACAAAGGACTGTCTGCCTGATAAGTAGGATTTAAACCAGTCAAGCACAGCACCGAAAAGCCAGATTTGAAATTGGTCCAAAATTTCCTAAGTTAGTGGGGTCCGGGTTATGTTTCTTCAGTAATGGTCTGACAGTAGCTGTTTTGAAAGGGTCAGGAAAGGTGCCTGTTTGAAGTGATAGGTTCAGTATTTCCAGTGTGCTGGTGGAGAGGCAGTCTATTACGTCCTTGAAAATGTAGTAGATGCAGTAGATGTAATAAGCATGTGGTTGATTTTAGCTGAGTAACAATTTTCTTCAGTTCTGCCTCATTTAACATGTTGAATTTTTCCATTTCAACTCTTTTGTGGCATGTATGGTCTATAGTTTTTGGCATCCCAGTGTGCATTATGTTTGCTCTAAAGTTTTGGGTTTTTTTTTAAATATTTTTTATTTTTCCAAAGAATTAGGCAAAGTCCTCACACTTGGATGATGATGCTTGAAAGAGTAGATCTGGGGTGGCTGGAGGATTAAGTGGTCTCTCTATGACAGTGAAGAGAGTTCTGGGATTGTTTTTGTCATTTATTATTTTCGAATAGTAAGAATGTGTGGCCTCCCGAATGGCCATGTTGTAAGAATAAATACAGTCCTTCATAATGTCAAAATGGATGTTTAATCTACTTCTATGCCACCTGCGTTCAGCTTTACGACACTCTCTCTTTAGAAGAAGAGTGTGTTCTTCTTTCCAGGGTGCCATTTTAATATTAGACCTTTCCTTATTTTTTTAAAATGTGTGTGAAGCATCCATGTTTAAGAATTTGTGGTTTCTTTGCAGCTGCATCCATATTTATATCATTGTCTACTGTCATGGTTACATATGAGAGTGGACAGACATGGATACAAACTGTAACTTGACTGGTTGGCAAATGCACTTGGTTTAAGTGAGGCAGAAGTAGTGATTTTGGTTTGATAGTGAATAAACGTCAATGCTGACGTCAATGCCACGTGACATGTTTACTGTGTGATCTAGCAGCTGTGAGACACAGGATGCAAAGTCCTCTACGTCATCAAAGTCCTCTCTATGACATATGTGGAGTACAAGGAGGTACAAGGATGTTTTTTTAGGAAATGAAAAGAAAACATGGGCAGAGCATAATCAAAGCAGTAATTATGCTTCCCCCAAAATGCACCAAAAAAAAACATGTAGTGGTTCATACAGGTCATTGTGGTCAGGTCAGTGAGACAGGGTTAACATCAGTATATTTTGCAAAAACCAAACAGTCAGCTTCTCTGTGAGTGTCTGCTGCAAAGTGAATGACAGCAGTTCTGTTTGTCTCAGTGTGGCTGTGAGTCACAGTGTGTCTGACTGTATTTACTGATTGATTTCTTTTTTTCTGCAGGACTCAAAGATGGGTTTCGGCATCGCTGTGTCAGGTGGGCGTGACAACCCCAACGTGGACAACGGTGAGACGTCAATCATCGTGTCAGACGTGCTGCAAGGAGGACCAGCAGATGGTTTACTCTTGTGAGTCTGTCAAACTCAAATCCTCCTCACTGTTAAATGCTTCAGTTGAATGAGTTGCTCGCTATGTTCTGCTTAAATGCTCAGAGTTGGAGCTCTGCAAAATATCATGCTAAACACAGTTTGTGCTGCATGAGCTAAGTGTTTCATGGTATGCTGTAAAATAATAGTACAAAAGGCCTAAAGTACAATACTTGGCTCATTATCCCTAATAACAGTGACACTCAACTTTTGCCTGTGGGCCAAATCTGGCTCCCGATAGGGGTTCACACTGAGAATTGTTTTTGTACTTTTAGTTCACAGAAGGTGCCGGAGTACGTAAAACAGCATCAAAATAAAGCTTGTTATCAAAAAACGGTGCCAGTGGAGGATTCCCCCCATCCCGGACAAAGGTCCTAGCTAAGACCCCAAAGTACTAAAATCCTAGAAATGTCCTAAAATCTTAGAATGTCCTAAAATCCTAGAAACGTCATTGAATCTCAGAAATGTCATTTAATCTTCAGAATTTCCTACAGTCCTAGAAATGTCCTAGGAAATGTCCCAAAACATGCTAAAATTTTAAAATCCTATAAAAAGCCTAAAGTTGTAGAAACATCCTAAAATCCTAGAAATGCCCAAAAATCCCAGAAACATCCTAAAATCCTAAAAGCTTCTAAGAATCCCTGAAAAATCCTAAAATCCCAGAAACATCCTAAAATCCTAGAAATGTGTATGGGGCTGCTGCGACTGGCCCCTGGCCTCCTGTCATTTTTGCAAAAGTGGCCCCTGAGCAAAGCAAGTTGAGTATCACTGCCTTATGATTCCTCACCATAAATCAGTATAGGGAAAAAATGTTATCTTTCTGCAGTCAAGTTTACGGACATTACAACACGTTATTATTCATGAAACATTTTAACATTATGATATTTGTTTTGTTCTTACAAGGACATCATTTCTGTGTATCTTTTTTTTGTCCAGTGAGAATGATCGAGTCATTCAGGTCAACAACATCCCCATGGACAACGTGCCTCATTCCTTTGCTGTGCAGTCCCTCCGTAAATGTGGAAAAGTAGCTAAGATAGTGAGTATGAAGCACACACAGATGACACAGTGTCCTTTTGCAGAGTAAAAAATGGTGACTTGACAGCTCACAATCATCACTGTTATCAAAATAACTGAGATGAAAACACCCACCACCTCAGACATGCAGCACTTGATATTCGGTAGTGAGACCTCCATCCTGCATTCCAGTGTTCTGATATATTCACATTTCAACAATCATGTCTGACGTTTTTTTTTTTTTAACCAGCGTGGACATTCAGCAAAGCTGTAAACACTTTTTTCAGACAGTAATGTTGCACAAAGTAACTTCTGCTGAGACATAAACCGATGGTTAGTCAGTGGTGAGTGAGGAGCTGAAAGGTCTGAGGCAGATCACTGAGTCATCACTGCAGCTCTGCAAAGACAACTAACATGCCACACAGAGATGGAGCAACAAACAACACTGTGAATGTGTGTGTGTGACTGGGGTCTGTGTTGTGATGCTGTGACCTACTGTACAGTTTTTTGTAATGCTGTGGTGCTGCACATTGACAGGAACAGACTCTGTGTGTGTGTGTCTGTGTGTGTGTGTGTGTCTGTGTTCATATGAGCCAAAGAGAAAGAAAGAACAGTATGACATGCACTTGTATTTTGCCTGCATGTTTCAGGGTTCCTAAACATTTTTTTATATGTGGCAGCCTGCCACGAGTAAAACATCTGCTATCACAACTTTTTTTGAGCTGGACCATTAATTAGAAGCGCTATTAGAATATTTAAACCGTTCGATTATTGACTGCACCACGCTGTCATAGTACAGAGCATACTCTGGGTACAGACGGAGCAGCAGAACGACAGGCTTAGTGAATGTGAAACTTAATCAATAATTATGCTTAGTTTTAAAAGTTTGCATTCACATCATTTTGCAGTAGCTGCTCCTATTATCAATCAGTCTGATCTGATCCGGTCAGATCAACAGATACAGTAAATGATCCACCCTGTGACTCAAAAATCTCAAACTGATGCTGAGGAAAATAAGAACTCATGAGGAACTCCACCTGCGCTGCGTTCATGGACCCCAAAGATGTCTGAATTTAGAGTGAAGGGAAACAAAATGATAATTACATACACACACAGGCTCGAATTGCCCCTTCGGGACGATAAAGTTTTACTGCCGCACATCCACACATTGATTCTAATTTTTGGGGAAATGCTGTAGTTTGTTGCCTGAGACATACATTGTTTTCCTAAATGAACAGATTTAGCATTGCAGTCCAACAACATAGTCAGGCTCAGGTTGTGATCGAAAAGTTCAAATACATTCCTTTCCTAATTACTTTTCCTTAACCTCCAGAGAAAACGTCAGGAGGTCAAGGAAAGATGTAAAGGAGAACTCATAAGGACTTAGGGAAAGACGATTGCAGTGTTAAGATAATCTGACTGCACTTGTCCTCGGCTCTGTAATGAAGTGACGGCAGATGTTATTGACATTGGTCTGCTGTGATCAAACTATGATGTTCACATGATGGACTACAAAAAGCACATCCTCACTGTGTTGGTTTATAATTGCAAAAAATGCTTGTGACTATTTTATTGATCTGTTTTCTTAAAGCCCTTTGTTATGTGGATCTCAAAAAGTGTGCCATAAATTCTGAGTATTAATAGTATGATCATGACTATGATTGTGATTATTATTATGTACGTTATAAAGGCTAAACCAGGACAACCCAGTGAAAAATACTACATCGTTACTGAGGTTAGAATTAAAATACAAAGTAATATCAGCTCCTAGTCACAGAAGTGAAATGTAACATTGTTACACGAGATGGGTGCTCACACTGTGACGGATTCTCTCCTTCTTTTGGTAAAGGATGCTCCAGTGTATCCTTTGCTAAAGGAGATTATAAAGGAATCATTGAAACTCCTTTCCTTTATTTTAGGGGAATTGGAACAGCTCTGATCGTGGCAGCTGCTCAGATACTTCCGGGTCATTTCACTCAGTTAGGAACCTCATAATGGTCAGATTAAAAAAAGAACCCACAATGCGACTGCAGCGATGCACATGTAGACAAAATACTACTGCTGAACAATATTCTCACATTATATGAAATACATTACTTAAAAACTTGTCAGGGAGAAGGGCACTTTACAGATATTGCAGGGCGAGGCAGCAATGGCGAGAAAGAAAAGAGTGCAGAGAGGGGACACTCACTATGTGCTATGTTGTAACACTGTACATCTACAGCAACACATTGTGTGTGTGTGCGTGTGTGTGTGTGTCTCAGGTTTTCAGCTTGGCTGCGCCTGGCGCTGCTGCAGCCCTAAAAGTAGCAGGCCTTCTCTCCTGTCTGTATAGAGAACAAATCTCACTGCGCCACATAGCTAAATATAAAAGCCTGACATGTCGAGGGAATCTGATTTGCCGCCTTGAATCACCTCTTTCGAGACATGCAGCTGCATCTTTACTCTCACTCCTGTCCAAGAGCTGCAGACAGAGAAGCCATTAAGTTTGAAGCCAGCTCTCTTTTGTATGTTCTTTCTCTTCTTTTTTGGTCTTACTGAACAAACAGGTCAGTTAGATAAAGTCTGACTCTGAACTCTTGCTGTGTAGTGTCGGCAGCTCTGCTTGTTGGGAGCTCCTCCCGCTCTGATGTACACTTACTTTGTCACCTTTACACCATGCACCATGTTTGTCATAGCAGCATACAACACAATGTTGCTTGTTTCTGTGGTTGCCATTGACTTTATTTACATTAAATTGAAATGCCTTTACCAACATTCAGTTCCAGGAAAACTTTGTCTCATGTGACACAATCGTAGCAATATCCACTTTTACGTCTTCTTCCTATTATTAGTAATGTTCAAGTTGGGATAGGCAGAAATCTGGAAAAAGCAAAAAAAGAGGCAGATTTTTGAACAAACGTCCTCCTCCTGTAGCTTTCTCCAGCAGGAGGAGCCCCTCCCACCAGACGATCAGGGGCACATGCACGTGGTTTCTACAGTGACTCGTGTTTTGCATACATTGATTTATTTAATCTTATTTCATGGTACAGTTGCCTGCAGCGCATTTGCTCAGTCCTTCCTTGTCCCGCTGTCTGTCTCTCTCTCTAATTACCAGACTAGAAGTGAGACAAGGCTTAGCTGCTAGCCACCTCACGGCCCCTTCGCCTCACTCCCGCAGCTACTGACTGCTTCCCTGGAGGGAGAGCAGGCAGCAGCTCACGGAGACGGACCTCCGGTTGACAGTTCAAGCAGCTCAGACTCTGCCAGCGCAAATTCCCCCCAGAGTCTTGGTGACAGCAGGCTGGTCTAATTGTGCAAGGACAGCAACAGAAAGTTTTTCAATGCGATGGGGAGCTTGGGTTCGCGCTTGCTGGATTTTGGTTGCTGCTGCCCACTCTCCTACAAGCGAGGTGAACTGTAGTGGCGGGGAGTGAGGTGGAGGGTACTCTGTGATTTGAGACTCAAATGCACTAATGTTCGCTTCATAGACTCAACCTTGAAGCTGAAGCCATGAACCTTTAGTTTTGGTTAACATAAGGCCTGCTCCATCTCTGAGATGCTTTGCAGATGCACGTTTTATTTAGTCAGACTGTCTTTTAGACCTTTATGTTTAAGTTTGTGTTCCTTTTTGTGGATCACTTTGCAGTGTATGCAATTGTTATCAAGGCTGGAACAGCAACTCTCTGCACGATTCTCAACTATTGAATCAGGCTTTTACCATCTGAAAGGATGTGCATTATCTGCATTTGTAGAACAGCTAGTTTGAATACCCTTTCTCTGATTGGTGTGCGATCTCTTCCTGAGCCAGATTTTCTAAAGCCTGACAATGGAACCAATAGGGGATGCAGAAGTGTAGTTCTCTCTCAGACCACTTGGATTGAAATATAATAAAATGTTATTATGGAATTTTCCCAAATGATGGCAAAATTGGTTGCTTAACCCAGTTTTATATACCACTGTTAAAGATGTGTTTAAAGAGTTACTGACCCCCCCCCACACACACACACACACACACACACACACTTTTCGCTTTAGTGTCTCCTCCCTGGAATGTGAAAAAAGTCTCAAAAATGGGCGGGGCTCAGACAGCGGCTAAGACATTCCCGGTCACTCAGTCATGCCGCCTCTTGATCCACAGCACCTCCACGATCCCACGCACACATGCAATATGACATATAATATACACGTCAGCAGTGCTTTCTCAACCATAAAAAAAGCATAACTTGTTACTTATCACAATCGTTTACCATCTCTGTTATATGACAGCTTATCTCAGCCTCTGCTGAGAGGGTAAGGAGCTCCTGAATCTCAGTGTTGTCCCAGTTTGCGGACATTTACAGCAGCCTTCTTGAAATTAACTGCTATGATAACAGCTGTTGTTTTTAAAGCCCTCGTGTTGGGTCGCAGAAATAAACACCTCATCAAAATGTCACACTCGTGCTGCCCATGGTCACGTCTTTCCAGCTTTACGTTTTACACCAACCTTGCTTCAGCTCTAATACTACCTTTGTTCCTGGCTCAGAAGCGAGACCACTCTGTCCCCCCTCTCTTTGATCACATGTTATACACTTGACGGTGAGGCGGCATTATGGTGTGATATTCCCGCCTTGAACAGGCAGCGTAAATGTAGCTAAGTAGTCAGTTTGTGAGAGGGCAGCAACAGAGCAGAGACATGGGGCTCAGTTGGCTGCTACCAGCATCAGCCATTAACAAAATTCATTTGCAGTAGCAGGTTTCAACCTTTAGAGGGCAGTCACTGCATATTAATAACAGATTATATACGTCTGTACACTTTTAATACTTTGCACATACTAGATACCCATATATATTGAGAAGAACAAAGTCGACCACTGCCCACTGAAGAACTTAACTGTAACTTTATTCAGAGTGAGCAACGCGTTTCGCCCACGGCTTCTTCTGGTTTGCTCAGTGAAATTACACAAGTATTCACAGGTGTGATAAATACACGAGTCCCTTGACAATTAACATTCATTTCATCATCATCATTGCATCAGTAACATTTTCTGAAGTGAATGTAAAAAAAAAACCTGACAGTATTTACAAAACATTAAAAACAGCAAGGATTTCATGACTTATAATAATTATAACAATATTTATAAAATATCATTTTTAAAAAACATCAAGAGGCCTAGAACAGTTAATAGGATTACACATTACACCATGTTATCACAATAAGGAACTGAAATCCAGCAGTCCTTAAAAAGGAAAAATTACCAGACCCATAGCTGTCCCTCTGTCTCACTAAGGGGAAAAGATTAGTGCAGGTCTACATTACCTACAAGGAGAAACAGGCTAATTATTAATATATTTTTAAAAAAAGCAACTTAAATCCTGTGATTCATTAAGTCCAAAAGGTTCGATAGTATTTAATATACCTGTATACCCATATACAGTATATTGAAAAAATGTTATGGGGTGTAGTTGCTCTTTTAAAGAACACTTTTGCAGAGTAGTGGGTGGTGACTTTGAAGGGGTACAACTGATGGGTATTTGGATCTAAAAATTTTCATTGAAGCTTTGTTTTTTCTTTCTCTGTCAGACGGTGAAGAGACCTCGTAAGGTGGTCCACTCCATGAAGCAGCCCCCTTCCCCAGGCGCAGACAGTCGGGACTACGCCCCCTCCACCCATTACTATGACGCTGACAACGACAACGGCTGGTACCGTGATGAAGGCCGGGACCACACCATGGACAGCAAAGCATACCTGGACCCCGACTACAGGGGAGGGCGGGACTCCAACCAGAGAGGGAGGAGCCGCGGGAGGAGCCAGGAGAGAACCTCGCCCAGCCCGGACAGGTCCAGGAGAGATGGCAGCCGGGGACGAGCCCTGGACACCAGCGCCGAGCGCCAGAGGTATCACAGCCGAGGCCGCAGCCCCGGGGACAGCTACCGCATGGAGGACAAGTATGAGCGAGGAGAAGGAGGAGGAGGAAGAGGAGGGAGGTATAGGAGCAGGGACCGGCTTAATGACAACCCTCCAACCCCAGAACCTTCCAGAGAGCCACTGGAGAAACCTGTCAACGTCCTGCTGGTGAAGAACAGACCCAGCGAAGGTAAAACACACAAGATCACAATTTTTTCACTCACGATTGAGACTAGGGGTTGAAATTGATAACTAAAAAGTGCAAAGGAAGTGTCAGCATGAAAGGAATTTTTACTTTGTAAAACCTCAGGGAGCTATTTTGATTTATCTATTTTTTATTTATATTTTCCCTTAATTAAAAAAGAAAGTTGCTGGGAACTTGCTGTATTTGATGTTAAAAGTTTCAATTCTGATTAAACCTTTGCTTAAAGCATTTAAACAAAGTTTTGTTTTGTAGTTTGTTATATTCCAAATTCTAAATATTGACAGATTTTTTTGTAAATGCATATCAGTTCCAAATATTAATTATCAGTCTCATTAACTACTAATAATCAGTATTGGTTTTGTTGACTCCTAACTGAGATAGTGATTGTCTTTCATTTGTCTCTCAGTGTCTCTGTAATGCAGTGCATCATTAACTGCAGCCTCTGAATGACCAGAGTTGAGGTGACAGCTGTCTGAACAAAGACTTTGCTAATGACTGATTTAAGGAGAGGACACTTAAAACTTTTGATAAGTGTTGCCCAACAGAAATTAAAGAGCTGCACGCAACAGTTTTAGCAAAAGGTTTCAGTTGTCTCCATGGTAACTAGATCCTATCCTCCAGCCAGCCTGTTTAGTAACATATCATTCCGATCAGTATATGATACATTTCGATAATGTGTGGATGAGTGGATTTGATGGTATTAGTGACTTAATTGAAAAGGAGGATATTTTACTGAGAAGACAACAGGGGCACAAAAATGAGGTGGTCAGTACCAAACAAGGGAACTGCAGGGTGAAAATGTGGTGGTCCAACAAATTTGGGATGAACTCGGTATTTTCAAGTCTGCCAACTGTTTGGATGATTTGGTTTACTGGATCCAGCCCTGTGTTGTTCACACTGGGAGACACGAAACTCTAGCAGATGTGTCAGAGAGGCTTGCTGTGACTTTCTAATGGCATTACGCAGCAAAATATAACAGTGTTCATGATATAACAAAATCCTCCAGAACAACATGACAGGAAAGTGTCACAACACTTTTTCTTTCCAAACACATCACTTATGTCGAGTGACCCACCATAAATTAGGCTTAAGATGGGGCTTATTTCAGGGCTGTTGTTTTAGATATTATCAGATCATGTGATCAAATGTTTTTGTCACTTGAATAACTATAGAGAAAACAGAAGAACACCAGGCACTGTAACACTGGAGATCTAAGAGTGGAGGGTGTTGATCCAACTCTTTGGGTCAGTTTCAAATATTTCAACAATGATCAGAATAATTGCCATGAAATATTTTATAGAAGTTCTTCCATGAAGGATGACTACCAATGACTTTTTCTGATCCCCAAAGTTTTACTTTAGCAACAACAGCAGCTGTGAATGGATCACTTTGAAATGTGGAACAAAAAAAACAAGGGGTCGACTGTTGGCATATTAGATGTTGGCAAAACATTCTATATCATACACCCCT
The DNA here is from genome assembly GCF_008729295.1 of Plectropomus leopardus. Lineage (NCBI taxonomy): Eukaryota > Metazoa > Chordata > Actinopteri > Perciformes > Serranidae > Plectropomus > Plectropomus leopardus. The sequence goes on along the minus strand of NC_056468.1, from coordinate 3,637,503 downwards.
TAATATTTTCAGGGGCTGAATCCGGATATCAGTAATCAAGAAGACAGGAAACAGATATTTGGAACTGAACAGAACTGTATTTACCTCCTATTTTATTAAATAAATCCAGCCTAAAATCTCATAGGTCAGCTGAGATTGGCAGTAACTGTGGTGTGTTGTGTGTTTTGTGTGTGTTTGTAGAGTATGGTCTCCGTCTGGGGAGTCAGATCTTCATCAAACAGATGACCAGCACAGGCCTGGCTGCCAAGGACGGGAACCTGCAGGAGGGAGACATCATTCTCAAGGTGCACACACATTTATTCACAGTGCACTAACACATCCATTACAGATAAGTCATCCAGTACAATGGTTCCTAACCTGGCTGCCTTGGACCTCCCGTGGTTCCTAAGATACATATGAGGGACCAAAACACAGCCTGGCTCTTTAATCAGAGCTGCCGCAGTTTCTCACTCTCTGTATTGTGTATGTTTGTGTGTGTGTGTGCGTGTGCAGATCAATGGCACAGTGACGGAGAACCTTTCTCTGCATGATGCTGGGAAGCTGATAGAGAAGTCGAGAGGGAAGCTGCAACTGGTGGTCCAGAGAGACCACCGTCAGATCCTCGTCCGCATCCCGCCCCTCGCAGACTCTGACTCCGATAATGACGGTGAGTTACTGAGCGCTCGGTCTGACCAGCAGGGTTAGAGTTAATCACAGGGATGTTTGCACACAGCAGTCCTGCCAACAGCACACAATGAGGTAACTCAAGGGTCTCCCACAGGTCTGAACCTGGTGCGCCGCGATACAGCAGATGATTCTCCTTATCCCTGTGCTTATTTCGGAGAGCTACAGAGGTCTCGTAGTGTCAGAAATGTTCATTAAATTCAATTTAATCTGTGTGATAACTAATACTTGACCTCATATTACTGAGCTTACAATATGCATGGACTGCTGCAAGTTGATCGTAGCAACATTACCCTACCAAGCCTGAGCTGAAGCAGTTTCATAACTCCACCAACATTTAGGAGAGAGTCTCAGCATAAAAGATGTTGCTCTAAGGTTTACAATAGCATAAGGATTGTTCATTCAGCTGTAAGAATTGACATGCTGTGTAAGACTGTGTACTCACGTGCACTTATTTTAACGGACAGAAGCTATGGGGGTTGAAGTGTGCCACCAGAATAATAATTGATTTTCTTTCAAATAGATTTTTTTTCCTTCTCTAAGATCATTTATTCAGTGATTAACACTTTCCCAGCCAGCGTATTATTATTATTAAGTTGCCAGCCAGCGCCAGCATTTTTGTTCATATTTACTAATCTTTCAAGACTCACTACAATATATTTCCCCCGTGTTCCCTGATGATCTGAATCAGTCACCAATTGTGTCTCTTGTTACTTTTTAAAAATACCCTGCCTGAGAGGCTCTGAAAACCTGCTAAATAGCGAGAAAGTCGGCAAATCAGATGCCCTCTCTTCCTGTTACTTGTCTTGTTGTTATTATCTTGTTGGTTTATCTTTGGACAAGGAAAATCTAAGTGCCCCCTATGGTATAAAAGGAAAAACGGATTGACAGAATATTTCATCAGTGGCGGAGAAGAGTTGTGTTATAAATGACAGAAAATCTCGTCAATGACAGGGAATGTGTTAATCAGATTTAGGTTATGCTGTTAAAAAAGTAATTCACAATTATTCAGTTCAGTTTTATAGTTGCAATATTCAACACAACATACTATGAAAACCGTCATGGTAATAAACACATTTTAAAAAACAATCACTTAGAAACATGTACACCAAAGGTTGACTGTTCAAGAGTCTGAAAGCTTCAGTACATTTTCTCCTGAATCTCTTGGATGTAAAGCAGAGTTTTTTAACCTCCACCCAATGTGCAACTCTTCACAGAGAAGGAAGTATCTCTGTTAATGACCAGAGCCTAAAAGAGAGATGGAAGAAGTGAGCAGCCACATAAACTGTTTTTCTTTCTATTTACCGCAATAACCAGTGCCCACAATAAGATATTATCACAATACTTAAGTCACAATACAATGTTATAGCGATTTTAAGCTTGTTGCAAAATGATGAGTATTGGGATAACATATATTGCTATTTATAACCTTTCAACAGTTGATTTATCTAATGACATTTAGTTACTGCAGCAAAATGTATCTGAAAAAGCAATGATTTTATCATTCTAGCGGGCTACCAAACGGTTAATTAATCTTTGTAATGTTAATAATTTATGTATTTAAAAAAACAGTACTTGCCGTGCTTGCATGGATACCATTTTGCCACGCAAACATATCATGATGCTATGCTGTACCAATTTTTTTTACCCCCACCCCTAGTAGTCAGGCTACCAAACCTATCTGTGATACATGTGAATGTGGCAGATGTTCCATAACTGTTGCAAAAACCTGGTAAATAACTTTGTGTGAAAATAAAAAAAAAATAAATCTCAGATTAGCCAACTTCTAAGATTGATCAATTAAAATTTTCCAGAGAATACAGTACAGAGAAATGTAAACTCTTTCACATTCTCAAGTTGTTTCCTGGTCATTTGTCCTTTTCTGAAATCTATGATCATCTCTTTATTTAAGTGTTGAGTTGAAGATTGCTATTTATAGTTTTATTATTATCATCACCAGCCCGCAATATTAAAAATACTCCATCCTACATAGAAATTGAATTATAAGTTGATTTGACAGTTTCTGGTGATAGTGTTGGCAAATAAAATATGGTAAGTGGTACAGATCTTTCACAGTAAAACTAATAAAGCCATGGAGAAAAAGTAACCCTGAGGAGTCCCGGCATTAAAGTGTTAATGGCAGTTGCATTACTTTAGTACAATTAATGTGGGTTACAACTTTTAATTTTCACTATCCAGGCATGCTGACATTAGAATGTTAGAACGTGCCCCAGATTTGGTAATGTTTAACTGAATGTGCAAAGTAACAAGTAAATTAAGCTATCAGATAAATGTAGTGGAGTAAAAAGTACAGTATTTTTATCTGAAATTTAGAATTGAGAATTAAGGAGCAGAAAATAGAAATATTTAGTAAAGTAGTTGAGTAAACAAGTTACTTTCCACCACTGATCTTAGTTAAGGTTGTATAATAACCTGTGTGCACCTTTGTCAGAATGCACAATAAATATCCTAAATTAATTTTGTTCGATGATAATGAGAAATTGGACTGGGCCAAAGTATGGGCTTGTTTTATTTGTAAAGCTTTGAAAAATGGCCAATATAGACTGAATAATCCACAATCCATAATCAGTTTATTTGATGCATATCAAATCCGAAGGCATACAGAATAAACTATTCATGTGTTTTTATAATTTGTACATCTGGTCTCACACCTGTATACATGGAAGCTGATAGTCTGCTGTGTAAACCTGTTTGGGCTGGGCGTGATGCCAGACACTGATACCAGATACACAGACCCCGCCATCATGCCAGCAGTACAAGGAGCAAAAACCTAAGTATTTCTTTGTTACTAGATGATCATAAAAGTTTGAAATTAAGGTAAGGCATGAGTTCTCCCTTAACTTTAATGTTGGGGTTTAGGCAAATATCAGGTTAATAAATAGTGCTTTAGGCTACGGTTTTGCTACCTTAACCAACAAGTGATGAGACGACTCTGACGAGCTTACAACACGTATCAGCCACACAACACTCTGTGACACAGGACATAATGGGTGAAACATTGCTATTTATGGACACCCATGTAGAGTTATTTATTTATTTTTTTAAAGATTATTTTTTGGGGCTTTTATTGCCTTTAATCGATAGGACAGTGTGAGCGTGAAAGGGGTGGGGGGGGGTGGGGGGGGCATGCAGCAAAGGGCCCAGGCCAGGGCGCCGCTCTATCCACTGAGCCACCAGGCACCCCATGGAGTGTTATTTAACCATTTGCTTCCTGTCCTACAGTAATAGCAAGAAACAAAATTAATTAACAAAACAAAAATGCACTCAACTTCTGGAAGAATTTGTCGCCATTAAGTTATTTATCAATGAATAAATGCATGAAGACAAAGTAGAAAAAGTACTTTGCATTTTTATGAAATTAGCACATTATTTAGTCTGTCAATTATTAAATGAATGAATGAATACACAAATGCAATGTTTTAATAGCATGTCTAATGAGTTTTAATTAACCAATAAAAAAAGTAAGGATTATTTCTTGTGGCACACTTGAGCCTCTGTACAAAACCCAGTATAACGAATGGAAGGAGTTTTTTAATGAAAGCAAGGTGTCCATTGGCATTATTTCAACTGTTTCCTGGGGACATCAGGTTACAATCATGTGTACATAGACACATACAAAGGTTGAAAATATCTGGCATTTAAACAGCTAAAAATACCACACAAAATTAAGCAGTGTAAAGTTTCGTCTTGCAGCTGCTCAGCTCTTGGGTGTCACTGAAAAGAGAGAGGTCAGCGGCAGGTCAGGATTTAATCAGGACCTCACTGTGGGCTGAGAGGTTCTTATTAAAAAAACCTCCAGCCTGATTGGAAACTGAACTGATCATATTGCTATAAAAGTGCGATCCCTGTCATAGCTCAAAAGTGCAATCTTTGTCTGTGTTTTCTCTTCCAGATAATATGTCATACTTTTAGATGAAGGACCATCCAAGACACAGCATGTGTAACACTCTGTTGCCTTTCTCTAAGCTGTAAAACGGCTGTGACCCAACCTGACTAAGTTGTAAAGCTTTCACACCTTTTGCACCTCTCTTTATACTGCTCGTAATCTTTTCACTTTTTAATACATGATTCATTTTCCTGAATAAATAAACACATTTTAATCACATTATGTACTTTGAACTGTGTGATCATTAAATATAGAAGTTGAATAATGCCAGTGGAAGACGTTGGTAAGCTATGTGCTTTATTTGACTCTATTGTCTGAATCATGATGTTGCAGGGTGATGATTTATTTTTGTGAATACAGAATGTTGCATGTCAAAGCGTGGCTCGTAAAGTGGGTAAGATGTTTGTTGAATTTCAGTGTAATAACATATTAATGATTTGTCCTAACAGTGTAGAACTTCGCCGTTGTCTGTCCAGGTGGTACAACAGAACTCTCCTCACCTCCCTGTTGTCTCCTGCTGCATTTCCACTTCACACAATCTCTCATTCCATACTCATACATCTCGCTGCACTGACAGGCTCGCTGTAATTCACTGACAGCCCTAGCCTGGAGCCTGGAGATAGTGTGTGCAGATGACACTCCTGGCTGCACTTGTTAACCTCTGAGTGGAGCGTGTGCTCACCTAATGCTACGATCAAGAAAGGGTCAAACAGAGACAGTAATTCTCATCTAACATTTAAAAAAACTGTTCTGGGGTGGTGGTTCTCCTTTATTTTTCTCAACAATTTCCCCAGGAAGTTTCAAGGGAATTGTAATTTTGCTCTAGCTACAGAGGAAGGAAATTATGAATAATGTTCTGAAACACAATGCATAATAAAGGGAAACTTGTTTTCTATTCTAGACCCCAATTTTCATTCATTTTCAGTTTTTCTAGTCTAGACTAGTTTTTATTGGCTTTTATGCATTTATTGATGGGTCAGACTGAGCATAAAAGGGGGAGAGAAAGCAGGTGACATGCAGCAAAGGGCCGAGGCCAGTATCGAACCCGCAGCTGCTGTGGCGAGGACGTAGCCTTAGTACATGGGACGCCAGCTCTACCAACTGAGCTACTGGGCGCCCCCTAGAAAGATGTTTGTACTGTTCATAGCAAAGTCTGTGAATCATCATCATCAGTTTTGTTAAGACTTTTTCAGAATAATGTTGACTCAACTCTCTTTCCTAATGTTTTGGGTGCAGTGTCCAATACAGCAACACCAAAGGATTTGCATACAATCCAAAATCACTTAAGTTTAGTAACTGTGTTGTGATGCCAATAGGGAGCAATGGAGCAGCTGACTCTGACGGTGTATGTGTCTGTGATTGTGATGTTTGAGTGTGTGGGTTGGTAGTTGGAGTCTGGATGTCTAGGAGGAGATGAAGAGGTCATGTTCACCCCACAGATACACCCCTACCACTCACTACAACACTGACTAACAACTAAACAGCCACTCTGTAGTAAATCTGTGTAAAATGGACAGAAGTTGTTTAGAAAAAGCAGCAATAAATTGGCTGTTTTTGCTGCAGTGGCCATGGACAAATACTTAAAACAAGATTAAAGATGTTAAGCTCCCCCAGCAGCTGCAATGATCATTACACCCCACATTATGGGAGTGCCAGATAAAAGAGGATTTAGCTGTTCTTAAGCCTCACAGTTGTGGTGCCACCTGAGGGGAGTAGTAGAGGAAAGGTCATGGAGTTGTTAAAATGAAAGGGCTTTATCCTTTGAGTAACATGGATCTACTCATCTGTCTGTTGTATTTTGGTATTTCCTATATAGAAGACTATATAGAGGACTTTTTTTTTTTTTAACTTTTATTACAGTGAGCAACTTGGATGCCATTGTTACTTTGACAGACTCTGAGTGCCTCTTGTATTCTGATTAATGTCATTTTAAAATATGTAAGAATGTATTGATATTTTTCTAGTTTTAAAAAGAAAACAGAAAACAAAATATGTCAAAAATCTTCCACAAACCCCATGCATTACTACCAATGTCTTCTAGGGGTCCACTGGTCCTGTTGAGAGACAGTGGTGTATAGGTATCTGTCTTTAGCCCATTTGTTCAACTACTTGTTTGATTTTAGATATTTCCACAATAGATTAAAACTGTTTGCCAAAAGTTTTTTAGTACTAGACAGATTAGCAATTTAGTGGCAATGATGGCACTTGGGGGAAGGTTAGAGGGTGCCCAGTTGCTGAAAGAAAATTCTGGCATGTTATGTTTCTACAAACCAAGCTGCAAAGTAGACCACCATTCGACATCAACAAACAACAAAACCATTTTTAGCAAGTCACCAGTGTGTCTTCCAGGTGCTTTTTTACCACCAAATATGGATGCTTTACAGCAACCTGTTGCTGTGTTTCCACAAGAGATACGGTGATGAAAAGTGGTTGTTTTGAACCAATTTTTCAGTCCCTTGGGGATAAGGAATATCCAACTGTCCTGTCTGTTGTGAAAATATCTTGCAGTGGAGTGTTTGATGCACGCACAGGTGGATAGACCAGCCCATATTGCCATCCTTAGGTCCCACCTCTAGTTGACAGACAAAGAAAAATCTTGAATTGATTAGTTCTTTGTGATAGAGTCTTTCACACCAGCACACTGTCCAAACTTGATGTTGACATAAATGAATGATGGATGTTGTTTTTGACATATTTGGCTGACACTTGCCCATATCAGGTTTGACACATTATCCTCACTTTACTCTTGTTTCTATGTCTGTCTCTCTCGACCGCTATCTTGTCTTGTCTCTGTCTGTCTTCCATTTTCAATGTCTCATTGGCGCTTTTCAAACTCCATCACCTCTGGTTACAGCCCTGCATGCAGATTGTCTCACTAACCCTAATCCAACTAATTATCACGTACTAGGTCTCACCACGTGAAACATGGCTGTGCCAGACCCCCAGCTGATACCCCACCGCCTCTCCCTCGCGAGCAATTATTTCTTTTTGTCTGCTGGTTTGTGATGTTTTGTTGTCTTCAGGGGAACAGATTTCTTGGCACTCTTCCCTCGCTTGTCCTCTTTCACCTGAGTCGTCAAATGTTGCTTCTGTTTCTGGTTTCTTGGTGTACCGGCTTCTGTTAAAGCCCCTCGCTCCCCCCCCCCCCCCTTCGCTCTGCGTGTAGTTGTTTGGTCCACCTGCGGTGCAGACAACCCCCCCCCCCCCCCCCCCCCCCCCCCCCCCCCCCCCCCCCCCCCCCCCCCCCCCCCCCCCCCCCCCCCCCCCCCCCCCCCCCCCCCCCCCCCCCCCCCCCCCCCCCCCCCCCCCCCCCACCCCCCCCCCCCCCCCCCCCCCCCCCCCCCCCCCCCCCCCCCCCCCCCCCCCCCCCCCCCCCCCCCCCCCCCCCCCCCCCCCCCCCCCCCCCCCCCCCCCCGGGCTTACAGCAGTGCAATGTGTGTCACACTCAGGCGGATAAAAGCAGCAAAATCAAAGATTCTGCCACCCATGTTCACTTCAAATGCAAAAAAAAAAAAAAAGAAAAAAATCACAGGGACTGAATGAAAGCCAGACACTGTCTGTGGAGAGCAGGGCTGGGTAAGCACTTTGGACCAGCTTGTTCTAAAGCAGTACAGATACTCCCATGAGGCCAGAACTGCCCTCTTACTTGCATTGCGGAGGTTTCTTCATTGATCTTCAGAAAGCATTTCTTGAAAGTTTCTGAACATGAATTCATCTTACTAATTCTCTTTAAGTTGCAATCCTTTAGACATATATTTTGTCAAACTTTACTTATGACAAGTTGTCAATATCCTTCAATGTATTTGCATCCATCTGTCCTTCCTTTACCACTTATCAAGGAAGTCCTGGCTATCGCAAGGTGTTCCCTGACCAGATGGATCATGATCCATCCAGTATGTTCTAGGTCCACCCAAGACAGGCATCACTGAGGCGTCTTTATCAGTTGCCCGAACTTTCCCAAGAGGCCCACTTCAATGCAAACGAGCAATGACTACTGCAAGCTCTGTCCAGATGTTCGATTTACCCACCCTGTCCCTTCAGGCATCAGTAAGCTTTAAACAAAGTGCTTGTCAGGTTGCTGAACAGCATCTGAAACCTTAGAGGAGCTGGGGTTTGAACTCTTAAGCCCTCAATTTTTTATTCTACACAACAAATTCTGCTGGAAAATGGTGGATTGCCCCTCTGGGTTTGGAGAAAGTTGCTGCCCCAAGTGAAGGAATTAAAGTATCTTGGGTTCTTGTTCACTGGTGAGGGTAACATGGAGGATGAGATAGATAGGTGGTTTGGCGTGGCGTCAGCAGTGATGCGGGTGTTGCACCCAAATGTTGAAGAGGGAGCTGAGCCAGAAGGTAAAGCTCTTGATTTACCAGTCCATCTATGTTCCGACTCATACCTATGATCATGAACTTTGGATAGTGACCAAAACAATGAGATTGCGGATATAAGCGGATGAAATGAGTTTCCTCTGTGGGATGGCTGGCCTCAGACTTAGAAATAGGACGAGGAGCTCAGACATATAGAGGAAGCCCACAGTAAAGCCACTGCTCCTTTGCATTGAAATGGGCCACTTGAAGTGGTTTGGGCATCTGATCTTTTTGGACTTACTGGGGGCAGTGGGTGTCAGGTGGCCTGAAATTCCAACTCTGGTCACAACACCAAAATCACCTCAAAGGCAGACACAGTTCTTAAGGACTTTTTCTGCCCATATTGTTCTAAATTCCAAAACAAACATCACAAGTGTTGCCAAACCAAACAGGATCTTAACTATAGAGTATTAGACCCATTGCTAATCATACATACATCATATGGAAGTGGCTTTTCAAAGTGGAATGGTGTGAATGGAAACCAATGGATGCTTGGAAGATAGGAAAATGACATAAAAACTTTGAGTGCTTTCATAAAAAATCTGAAGAATGATGCTGGTTTCTGGAATTCAGTTGGAGTATAAACTGCTTTAATTCTGAGCACTGAGCTGTGGCACCAGGGTTTGTCCTCAAAACTGACCAAAAAAAATCTCTAAGAGTGTCCTCACCCTGTCCCAGGTGATAATATGCTGGTGTCAGGCCTACCTGAGGCAACCTTTCTCTACTGCTACTGCTGGTGGTGGTGGTGGTTCTGCTGCTGCTGGTGGTGGGGAATTTAACTTGAAAGAAGTCTCTGGGTCTAAGGGAGATGTCTGTCTGTTTTTTCTGTCTGTCTGTCAGACATATCAGAGATGGAGTCATACCATTCCTATTCTCCCCCAGAGGAGAGGAGGTCCCGCCAGTCTGACCTGTCCTCCCACTCTTCCAATGAAAGAGAGAACCCAAGGTAGGACGGATGGAAGCTTATATAGAAGAGTTGAAATTAACAAAATGCAAAACCTGAAACAACTGACTTCCACTTTTGATGCACAAAAACTGCTCAGAGTGACCCAAGGAACTTGAAAAGGAGCTCAAGGTGTCACCCTGGTGCATCACGTGCCGGTACCCCAAAGGTGCCCCCAGTCCTCTTTGGGGCCTCTTTGAATCAATCTTGGTTCTGACCTGTCAAGGTATGGACACAGGACCTCTTGTTGTGTCTTGTGGTGTCTGGCACTGATGCATTGGCGGCGGATCCTTTGAGACCCATGTGTTGCTGGATGGGATATCGGCACATTCCACAGATGCTCAATCAAATTGGGATCTGGCTAATTTGGAGGACACGTTGATGCTTTAAGTTCTTTGTGGTGCTCTTTGGGCCATTCCTGAGCAGTTTTTGCAGTGTGGCATAGTGTGTTGTTGTGCTGGTGGAACCACCACTGTGACTGGGGAGTGCAGATGCATTCGTTGGGTGGCAAGTGGCATTCACATGCATGCCAGGACCCAAGTATTCCCAGCAGAACTTTGCATTGTAACAAGATGACCAATAATGTTCACTTCACCTGTCAGTGGTTCTTATGTTTTGGCTGATCAGTGTATGTGAGGTTTTGTTGTAATCTCGTCCACTTCCTGCACTACACAAGCTAATTTGCCATGCTCATGCTTTAATCAGTAGCTGCAAAACTTTGTAGTCTCTTTAGAGCTTCTCATCCTTTTTGTGTGTTTGTGTTTGCATGTGTATGTAACAGGGAAGAGCCAATGAGGACAGCCAAGATGTCAGCCATGGCCTCCCCATTCAGAGTACCTGAAGACCCCCAGGCCCCAGCTGAGCTGAACAAAGACACACCACACATTGAGGAGCCTCCAGGTTATCAATTACAGCACTAAACAACCTCATTCTACCATGGCAGGGTCACATTTACAATACCAGACACACAACCATAAATTACATCTATCTTGTTTGGCTGGATATAAGATAACTTGTTCTTTAAATAAACAACTCAGTTGCCAGAATAAATGTTGGCATTGTACGTTTCTGCAGGCCATGGATATGTTATGTTTTTATGTTATTACGTTGCGGATATGTTGAAACTTTACATTTCTTTACTTTTTAACAAAACTGTGGTTAACGTGGTTAGATTTAGGCACAAAAACTACTTGGTTATGGTTAGGATAAGATCATATTTGGCTCCCGCTTTTGGAGGGCACAATCCCAGCTGGAAACACAGTAACTAGTGGCTAAAACACAACAGGTTTTGTTGTTTGTTGGTCTTGCTACTGGTAAGCAGCTGAGTAAGAGTACATGAGTAGGCCAGTCCGGTTCTTTTGGTCAATGTTAACTTTTTCAAGTAATAGTAATCCCGGAGAGGGAGTGACCTGACATATTCAGAAAGACTTGTATCTTCCTCTCTCTATACAAAAACAAGCCAGCAAAACTTGCTAGCTAGTGCTAGCAAGTGCATCTGTCAAGTGCATCTGTCGAGAATTGTTTTGCCTCCAGTGAAGCCCCGCCGATCAAAAAACATCATTCTGTTTACTAAGCGTAAAAGGTTTTATTAAAAGCAAAGCCTTTCGCATCACACAGTCCTTTGATCCGCTACATCAAAAGTATTGATTAGTGCAGCTTTGAGGTCAAATCTCAGCACAGACTTTGTGCTAAATAATGGATACAAATAATTTAAGCATGGTCATCGTATTTTTGATTGTAAACATGTAAAGCTATATACTGCTGTTTCAATATTTGACCATCTCAAGGAAAATCTGTGTCAGCTTTGGCCCTCTAAACTCTGACTGTCATTTCTGCATCAGTTGTTTTCTCGAGAAAAAGGCTGCCTTATGGTCAACTCCAAATCTTCAATATACATTTACTTTTACCGACATAACATGTTGCTATAGGTATAAAGATATTATCACTGACCCTGATGTTCTTATCTACAGCTGCTGTTACAACCACACCCAAAATTCTCCTCAGACCAAGTCCAGAAGACGAGAAAATATACGGGTGAGACTGTCTTTTTCTCTCCTCACAGCTCTCTATACTTTGACTCTTGCTGTTTTGTTTTCTCCCAATATTTTTTTATTCATAATCACATGAAAATATACTATATAATATAATATATGAGAACAAAAAAAGAGATGTGATGTCCTCACATCCTCAGTACATAACTCCACTCTAACCCATACTAGATTTAAGGTTCATTTGCACAAAAACAAAACCACAGAAATACAACAATAAAAGAAAAAACAAGCTGTGCAAGTGGATTTGGGAACCCCCAAGGGCTTATAAGGTATCCCAACACATTAAGCACAATAAGCAAATGAAAAATAAGCAATGTAAATTGACCAAAAAAATTAATAAATAATAATACTAATTGTGCAAATTTGATGAGTGTAAGGTATGCATCATGTCTCCAGGCACTGAATAAATTTAACACAACAATGAAGCCTTGGCTTGAGCCTTGGCATTTAAAACAGTAAGTGCTGCAGAAACTGGCTTCAGCTCGACTCACTGTTGTACTGTTTGATAATCATGTAAAAAAATAAAAGTGATGCATCACAGCGCAGCTATTTGTGTCTCAAATTAGTTTCTTGTTCAGTAGGAGGTGAATGCAGTCAGGTGGATTTTAGGCTGTGGTTGAAATAATGATATGACGCATAAAGTCCTCCTACACAACCCCACAGCAGCATGTAGCGATGTCACTTCTCTCCAGACTAAAGGTCAAACCATTACTGTACTCAGCAGCTGCTGAGTTCACTCTGCTCTGCCCACCATACAGTGGGTGCTGTACTAATTGCCATATAACCTGTTCTCACTGGCATCTTTTAGTGATGCGCAGGGGCACTCTATATTGTCTGTATGTGACACACAGCTGAAACAAACTGTAACACGTGATAAATGTTGTTAACAGTCCTGGTTAGGTTAAGGCAGCAACACTTGTTGGTTAGGCTTTGAACAAAGATCATGTTTTGGGTTAATAAGAATGTTTGTTGGGTAACGTATCTTGATGTAAGTGTCACTTGAGTGATATCAGTGCACAATGATTGTATGTAAGATATGTAACGTTATGATAAAAGACCAGTGACTTTTGGTTTCACACAGGACACTGAACTGTTGTGTCCCGGGTGAAAGTCCTGCTTTGTTTGACCCTCCTGCCCTACGCAGACTTTCTCGCTCTTTATACTATGTCAGTTTCTCTCTGGAGTTACTTTAAAGGAGCTCTTTATGAGACGACTGGTGCTTCTAATAAAATAGCTAAAGGATGCCATTGTCAATATCACTTGTGCAGAGGCTTGACAGCTTGTATCAATGTTGACCTAGGGGTGAAAACTGGCTGTTAGTATACAAAAACTCACATACTTTAGTTAGTTAGTTTGTTAGTATACAAAAACTCACATACTTTAGTATCTTGTACTAACAAGCAATGGTGGAAGAAGTATTCATAGTCTTTACTAATCAAAGGAGGATAAATATATTGTAAAAATACTCAAATTCGTACTGGTGAAACTACAAACGTACCATCAGAAATTCTTAAAGTCCTTATTATGCAGAAAATGCCTTCTTTGGTGCATTTTACGCCTCTGTGGTGGCAATATGTTATAATATGCAATATGCAATATGTTTTCAGATTCTTCGTCCTTCTGCTAGTCTGTTCGTCCATTCATCCTAACCTCGTAAATGTGATACCTCAAGAAGCCTCAAGGGAATATCTTCAATTTCAGTACAAATGTTCTTTAGGACTTGAGGACAAACCGATTAAATTTTTGTGGTTAGAGGTCAAAGGTCAAGGTCACTGTGCCCTTGCATCCATCTCATTCTTGTGGATATAATATCCCACAAACACCGTGAGGGAATTTCTTCAAATTTGACACAGACTTTCACTTGGATTTAACAATGAACTGATTCGATTTTGGTGGGCAAAGGTCAAGGTCACTGTGACCTTGCTTCTATCTCATTCTCATGAAAGCAATGTTTTAATAACCTCTTGAGTAAATTTCTTTAAATTTGACACAAATGGGGCGCCTGGTGGCTCAGTGGATAGAGCGGTGCCCCATGTGCAGAGGCTATGTCCGCGGCCGCTGGTTCGAGTCCGGCGTCAGCCCCTTGCTGCATGTCTCCCCCTCTCTGTGTACCCCTTTCCCGCTCACACTGTCCTATCAGTTAAAGGCAATAATAGCCAAAAAAAAATTGACACAAATGTCCACTTGAACAGATTAGAATTTAGCATTCAAAGGTTAAGGTCACTGTGACCTTGCGTCCATCACCAATATCTCAAGAAGGCTTTGAAAGCAATGTCTTGAGAACACCATGAGAATTTGGCACAAATGTCCTTTAGGACGCAAGAATCAACTGATTAACATTTGGTGGTCCAAGAGTAAAGGTCAAGTTCACAAAACATGTTTTTGGCAATTTATATCCTAAACGTCCAAGATCAACTTTACTGTGACATCCTATTGTCCTGCAAAAACACAGTTCTGGCCATTACTCTTTATTGTATCTCAGAACCAAAATGGGAGACATTTGGTAGATGCTGAATTGGAGCTTATATAGTGACTAGGAGCATTAGGCTCCTCCCTTTTAGATTTTGGTGGGTAAAGGTCAAAAGTCAAAGTCATTGTGAACTTGCAAAGTGAAAGTGGGATAAGCTACAGTATTTCAGTACAAATAAATCTCCCATCCATTTTCCCCACAGACTATTATGTGACATTAACCTCTTCTGGCTAAGTCATCAGTACAGTCCAGTTGTCTGCTGCATACACAGGGGAATGAATAACTGTCTCGTAAATAAGCAGTGTTGTTCTAACTCTTACATCCCGATTCTCACACAGCAGCTGCACATCATCACAGCTGATGTGACTGTGTATATCTTTTTCAGTCAGCAGTGGAGGAGATGAGGCTGCTGAAGTAGGGGATCCAGGTTTCCATAAAAGGTAGAAGATAATCATAGAAGCAGGAGAAGTTAACTAAGACAGAAAGAAACGTAAAGATGACAGTGTAGAGAAAAACAATCTGCTGCTAAAATCAGCTCACTTTTAAATTCTGGGTCAGTTGTGGGCGTTTTGTTCTCAACTGCAATGATGAAGCGCTTGGAATTTGCTTCTGCTTTGAGTCATGCCTCTGGCTGGCTTCCTTTCCATGGCAAAGATGTCTCATGGGTATTGTCGTATTCAGAGCCACAGTTTCTCGTTCACAAAGTTGAAATACACAAAATGTTTACATGTTGTTTTGCATACTGTGATGTTCACATCTATCAAAGGCAAACACTTGCACTGTGGGATTTTTAGCAACAAGTAGAGTGCATTCCAGTGTTTACAGACAGTAAATATTGTGTACTACAGTATACAGCAAAAGGGAGTAATTTCAGACACAGCACATATTGATGGCTATGATATGCAAGTTTAAAGGGTAACTTTGATAGTTTTCAGTCTGAACCCTATTTCGCAATTTTTTGTGTCTAAGTGACAAACCACTTTTTATATTTCACTTGGGTATACAGTTTATGACTGTGTGACTGTGCGGCGCTGACATACCACCGCTGCACTTTTTAGACTAAGAAATACACAATAGAATCCCACAAAATGTAAAGAAGGAAATAATATTCTTACACCTTAAACAGAGAAATATGAATGCACACCTTTTGAAGTCAACTTTCTCTTGGTCATTGAAGACTGTCAAGGCTCAACTGCGTCATTAACTCAACAGGAAACACACGCCATTCAAACTCGACAGAAACAACAACAATAAATAACTCCATCTTGGTTGCCCCTGTTCAACAATCACCAGCTCCAGTTTGGTCAAAATAAATCCTCAACTCACCAAGTTAGATGTAAAAAACATGCCGTCGGGGCGGCCTCTAGCGGCCCTTTGCTGCATGTCATTCCCCCTCTCTCGCCCACATTTCCTGTCTTTCTACAGCTGTCCTATCAATAAAGGGAAAAACCCCCCAAAAAGTAATCTTAAAAAAAACCCAACATGCCGTTATGACCCACGGCCTCTCTCTGCCTGCTGACGCCAGCTGTTCTTCTCCTTCCACCAATAGGTGTCGTGGTGTCTTTCAGCTCAGCTGCCTGTTCCACCAGTAGGGACCAGAGACTGAGCGCTGGTGGCACGTGCTGTCCACTACATGCAATGAGTTTAATAGAAAGAGGAGCAGCTAGAAATATAGCTATAGCAAAGTCATTGCAGTAGTTTTTCAGGCACAGTTGTGGTACGTACTGCCCAGTAAAACAGGTGCACAAGACTCAAATGACAGTTTATGCAGGTATGCAAGGCTGGACAGTAATGGGATATACAATGTAAATGTAACTGATACACATTCCACAGGACTTTTGAATATTTAACATTTTCAAGGAAAATGCAAAATGTGTGCATTTGCTTTTCTCTCATGTGTTCATACACCTGGCCCATGTTGTTAATGGAAGCTGTATGTTCCCTCCTGCAGGCCCAACACAGTGATGGTGAACTTCCAGAAGGGAGACAGTGTTGGGCTGAGGCTGGCAGGAGGGAATGATGTAGGCATCTTCATTGCTAGTGTTCAAGAGGGCAGTCCTGCTGAGGAAGAGGGCCTGCGCATCGGAGATCAAATCCTAAAGGTAAACCACTCCAGCCAGAATTAATTTCCATTTCAACAAACAATAAGCCACAGTTCAAATTACAATGTAATGTGGGTTTACAGGAAAAATGTGTGTGTAGTAAACAGTGCTATTATTGTGTCCTTTGTTTGTTGAAGGTGAACAATGTGGATTTTCAAGGAGTAGTGAGAGAGGAAGCAGTGCTCTTCCTGTTGGAGATTCCTAAAGGTGAAGTGGTCACCATCTTGGCACAGAGCAAACCTGACGGTAAAACACTTCCTCCACAGATTCATAATCAGAGCTACATTTGTCATGTTGATAAAACTTCATCATCAAAAACACAGTTGAACTTTGACCAACAATACACCTCTTTTTTGATCTTATAAAGGAGCCGTCTGGCATCCAGTGCCATCATCAGACCAATTACTTCATTTTTATGCCATGCTGACGATAGCTGTATCGCAATACAAAAACCTTGAAGACATTTCTTCAAATTTGGCACAAACGTCCATTTTGACTTTACGATGAACTGAAACAATTTTGGTGGTCATAAATCAAAGATCGAGATCACTGTAACCTTGCATCCGTCTCATTCTTGCAAACCTGATATCTCAAGAACATCTTGTGGGAAATTCTTCAAATTTGACACAAACATCCACTTGGACTCAAGAATGAATTGATCAGAGTGTGGTGGTCATAGGTCAAGGTTACTGTGATGTCACTAAACATGTGACTAAACACTAAAGAAACTCAAGAATTCATGTGCTAATGATGACAATATTTCACACAAATGTTTAGTAGGATATAATGATGAAGTGATGACATTTTACACCCAAAAGGTCAAAGGTCAACTTCCCTATGACATCAAAATGTTCTGCAAAAACACTTTTCTAGCCATTACCCCACGTCATATCTCAGGAACAGAAGGGAAGACATTTATTCAGATACTGAATTGGTGAATCTGATCTTGGGTGCTCATTGTCCAGATCATCTGTAGTGGGGGAAGATGCACGTTTTCGCAGACATGGATGTTAACTGCCACTTAAATGGTTTGCAAAGGCACAGAGGTTATACAAGACATAAAATATATATAGCAGATTATAATGAAATTTAATAAACACATTCATGCTCCCCAGAAGATGAACCCTACTTATTTTCAGCCCCCTAGAAGCTTTCTTCTTGCGTCTCTTTGGGCCAGTATGTTCAAATTACTTAAAAAGATACATATCACACATGTACAAATAAGTCATTAAAAGGAAAAGCTGTCCTATAAAAATATGCTTTAATTTAAAAACGGGCAATGTGTTAGCAAGTCTAATCTCCACAGAGCATACCAGAACATAGGGGCCCTGATGGCAAAATATCTCATAATTCAAAAAATTTTAAGGATTTTCATAAAGTTTACTGAACATATTCATGCTGTTTTACAATTTTAAATCCTTTTGCTGCACACACACTGTCATGCTGCCCCAAATACTCACCAGAGCACCAAATGTGGAATAATCTGCTGCTGAAAATAGTCCCCAAAACCTCAGTTTTTGAGTAACATTTGTCAAAATCTACAAAGAGCAGCCGTTTTAGGACAATTTTAACTCATTTTATTGTTGCTTTTAAATTTTTAAATCTGCAATAGGAACCAATGAACTTGGAGCTGAGAGACACAGATAGGGGTTGGTGGGGGAATAAGCAAAGTAGTTGTTGACATGCTAGAATGATAGAAGGTGTTAATCTGAGTAATTTTAATTGACTCAATTGTAGGTGTGATAGGAACTTGTGGAACACCACAGAACTCAGTGTGCTCTCCCACAATGCACTGCAAGCTGTCACACTCACACCTCAGGACCATAGTCTCTCAGTCTCTCTCTCTCTCTCCCTCACACACATTTTCTGTTGCTTCCATTTAATGATGGAGATACCAGCTTGGTCCCCCAAGGCTTTTAGACCAGATCAGGCTAGTTTTGGTTCAGCCAACCATGACACACATGGGCACATGCCTCCAACTGTGTTACATAATCCGCACATTGCCCCCTTGAGCTTGTGGCTCTGAAGAAAAGGGGGCTTTGGCCTTTTTAGTGGATAAATCTATTTATAAAGCAAAGACACATCACACTGACCTGATATGAAAACTGTGTGACTCTTCTCTGCCCGGCACTGTTAAAAGGACATTTAAGGTCATTGGAGTGAGTTGTCAGGCCCCATTAAAAAAAAATGTGGTAGTGGATGAGATAAGAAAGGTCAGGGTGGTGACTAGAAGGTTTATTTTCGGCTGCAAGGAATTTTGGATGTGGTTAATTTCATATGTTAAGCCAAATCCAATCCATATAAGGTCCCCGTGAGCAGAGTAAGACCAACCATTTTGACTTTAGCTCAGGTTTTTGTTAGTCAGTGGCACAATCGCTTTCTGCTGCCTCAAAGTAGCAATACCCCAACAATGCACCTGGCCACACCTTATTTTAAGACCTATGCGCCCATGGGCGCACAGATGGGAGCAAGCATATTTTCTACTTCCTGGATTCCCACAGTCATGGAAAATCTGGAAAAGTTGTAAAAATATCACATATATCACAATATCTCATTTTCCAGCCTGGAAATGGCATAGACTTAGTAATAAGTATTTAATGTTTTGGAAAAGTCATGGAACTTTGTTTTGTGTCATAAAAGTAATTGTTACCGCAGTCTTCTGCAGAAAACCTCCCATATCCAATTCCAAGGCTTTAAAAGCATGTGCCTAAATTCTGAAGTTGCACCATTGCTTTCCAGACTTGCATCCAGAAATTACTTAGTAAGCTAATGCACTGAGAATACACTGATAGTAAAATCATTTTTATTTTCCTTTATGCTATACAATAAGTGCTTGTAACCCTAACCCTAACCCTGTAGTTTTAATTGCTTTAAGTCAAAATTAACAAAGTAACCAACTATAAAAGACTGGTTAAGGTTGCTGATTTATTTTCATAGATTAATTATAATAGATTAACATTTAGAATCAAGTATACCATACAGTTCTATACATTGTGAATGGTCTCAGAAATTTTAGAATGGGTCCTTGAAAAGTTCTGAAAAAGTTTGTAAACCCTGTTTAACGTGGGTTCTGACTGTGAAAATAACAACTGCATTGGCCTGAAGTTGACAATTACAATGGCGCTGTGCTGAGCCCGTAATAGTTTTGCCTGATATATAGTTTGGCAGTGTTTTGAGGGTTGCAGGAGAGTGTCATCTGCACAGCAGTGGTATGATATACCTTGAAATGTACTAATTTTCTGCCCAAAGACACTATACTGTCACTGGGCCCGTAACCTGGCGGGGTCGTGGGGGCGCTGCATTGCTGAATGCATCACCAACTGACTTCATTTCTGGCAGTCATGGGCTAGGGCCTGAGTTTCAGCAAAGCTTATTTCCGTCCACTCCGTGATATTGTCCTCCTACTTCTTTCACTGTCTGCCTCGTCTCCTTTTCCCCCGCACTATTCTCTGAAGGATGATCTCAGGGGTTCTGTGAGATCTTGTCGGAGTCAGGTCAGGGGGTGCTCTACCCTGCTACTGGTACCATGTAACCCAGTACTACCTAACACATGGTGGTGTTAATGTGGCAACACAGGGTGTTTGACTTACATGATGGAGGCCAAGGATAAAACCTTAGGAAAACACTACAAGTTGTCCTTATATTTACAGTCTAATAACATTCAACAACTGACTGAACAAACTCACAAGAGTAGCTTGTATGAATCGTATGGATTCTTTCTTGACTGGAAATAGTCAAACAGTCTAGCTCATAGCATCCTGTAAAACCTCCAAAATGTTGATTTGTACTTTGGTTTTTGCACGGATTAAACTAATGAGATGCAACTGTTTAATTTGTGGTTGAGGTGCTGGTCGGTGGATTTTGTTACCTTTTGAGAGAGGCAGGCTAGCTTTCCCCATTTCCAAGTTTCACCTTTAAATTTACAGTACACTTATGCAAGGGGTTTTCAGTTAGGCTTGGGTTGCATCAAATTTTTTATACCTTTATAACTTCCTTTGCTACTTACTTTATGCTTTTCAGACTAATGAATACACATTAGAAGTCCACAAAATGTTAAGAAAAGTAATATTCTCACATCCATTTTCCTTATTAAACCAAGAAATACAACTGTACACCTTTTGAATTCAATTTTCTCTTTGTTGTGTAAGAATGACAAGGCTTAATTGCCTCCTTAGCTCACCATAAAACACACTTCATTCAAACTTGACAGAAACAAAATAACTCTTGCCCAAGCCACTGTTGTTGCTCTTGCTAGTGATCTAGTAATTAAGTCCATAGTTCCAGCAAATCACCAGCTCCAGTTTGGTTAAAATAAATCCGTAATTCCCCAGTTTAGGTGTAAAAAAAACAAACCATGCCAGTATTTCCCGCAGTTTCTGGCTGGCCGTCATCTGTTCACAGTCCTGTAACTTCTCCCTCCACCATTGGGTGTGGCGGTGTCTTTCTGCTCAGCTGCCTGTTTGACCAGTAGACACCGGAGACCAGTCCAAGTCTGGTGTCAATAGTCTTATTTTACTCTAGCATATTTTCAAAAATGTCAACTTTTCCTTCTTTAATTGATGAAAATTGTGCCACCAGATTTTGTAAAACACTATTTTGAAACTGAGCAGTTTGAAAGGACTTAATCATAATAATAAATAAAAAACACCTGGTGCAACCCAATCCTGCTCTTTTTTTTTGCTAAAGCTGCTTTTTTAATAAAGACTGCTTTCCAAAATACTTTTAGACAATCATTAAAACATTCTTCTAGCACAGCATAAAATCCTGCAGACTCAAAACCGCTGCTCACATAATTTAGGCAGTCTTTGAAGGTTTTTGGAGGAGTAGTCAACTAGAAGAGGGTTATGCAAGGGGAAGCTTGTGTTTTATGTATTTCATCAGTGTGAGATGAAAGCAGAATGAATGTATGCTGCAGCAGCTGAGTCCAAAGCGTGCAGCCAGCCAGCGTCGGCGGCAGTGGATTGTAGTCAGTATGACTGTTCCCTCTGTTGGTCCTTTTGGGTCAGCGCTTTGTCGGACCACACATATCAAATCAGGAAGCCTCGCAGGAGCCTGGAGCAGGCTGCAAAGTGTATTTCCATGCCACAGTCAGACAAATATGCGCATTTTGTTTAGATTGTACAAATAAGACTGGAAATTTGAGCACAGGAGTTCATCCCTGACCTTTGAGAACAGTGCATGTAATAAGGCAGTCTAAGCTGAAACTACTCATCTTATTAGTTCTTTGAAGGTTTTATCAGCGCACATTATTCATCAAATGGAAATGGCTTGGTTGTCATCACGGAACCCAAGTGTGCACCATCAGTTTACATGCACTTAACCCTCTGGTTATGTTCAACTATTACAATAATAATGTTACCAGATCAGATTGACTTGGTGCATGTTTAACCATCTGAAAGTAGTATACATTTTCTCCATAAAAATTATCTTTAGCTCAATAAATATCAATTTTATTAATAATTAATGTAATCAAGTTTTTCAACTCTTACTGATCATGGTTTACTGATGAGAAGTTTTTTCATTTAAAAATAATGTTTAAATTGTTTTTTTCTGTACACTAGTAAAAAATAGACATTTGCCACATTTGTTTCAGCACATTCTTTTTTGAAAATTTTTGAAATATTGTTATAAGGGCATGCAGATTAATACGGACGACACAACCTCACATAGCTTCAAACAGATCCTAGTGAACATTGGTTTGATGCTTCCTTCTCTTTGTCTCTCATCCGTTGGTCTGTCTAGTCTATAACGATATCCTGGTGTCGGGGCGCGGAGACTCCTTCTTCATCCGGACCCACTTTGAGTATGAGAAAGAGACTCCTCAGAGCCTGGCCTTCAGCCGTGGGGACATCTTCAAAGTGGTGGACACTCTCTATGACGGCAAGCTTGGCAACTGGCTGGCGGTTCGTGTTGGCAAGGACAAGCAGCTGTTGGAGAAGGGCATCATCCCCAACAAGAGCAGGTAACAGTCATTCTCTTTTTAGGGGCCTTTAGAGCCTGAGAAGTTCATTAATCCTTAGGGCCCTCTTTAATAATACACACACTCGTATCGCTCTGCACACAAAATGCACTTTTCAAAATCAAGCTTTAAAAAATATTATACATCAGTATGTATTATACTATTATACATACATACTGAGTTTTTTTTTTTTTTTAACCAACATCGGTCTTAAATGTAAAATACTAATTGATTTTCAGAATTTTAACTCTTTAAATGCCAGATTTTTGTCATCATGCCACTATGTTTCAAGAGGAAAAAAAACAAGTTAAGTTGAGATAAGTTGATTGCTATTATTTTTTTATTGTCACAGACTGGGATATGTCAATGACTTGCAGCAACACTGATTTTTATACATTATTATTTTTTGT
Source organism: Plectropomus leopardus (assembly GCF_008729295.1). Lineage (NCBI taxonomy): Eukaryota > Metazoa > Chordata > Actinopteri > Perciformes > Serranidae > Plectropomus > Plectropomus leopardus. Next base: position 3,614,634 of record NC_056468.1, on the reverse strand, counting down.
GCAAAAAAGTCAAATACTCACACTCATTCTGCTCTGCACACAAAATGCACTTTTCAAAATCAGGCTATAAAAAATATAAACATCAATATGATTTTCTGCTTTCATTGAGTGTATTTTTTAACCAACATCGGCCCTAATCATAAATATCACATATTCTTTTTTTTTTTAATCTGAACCCTTTAAATGCTGACTTGAAAAAGTGTACTGAAGTCGGAGCTCCGACTCGGAAAGTCAGAGAAAAAAATCTAGCCCGACTTCACAGAGATTTGCTCATCTGATGTCACACAACAATGGCAGCAATGGTACAGTAGCTTTCGCAAGCTATTTATATAGTAGTATATAGCTATATATAGTACTAGTAGAAGGCAATTTGTTTGAGAATATAAATACAACGTAAAATTAAATATATAAAGACATTTTACCTTACACGTCATTTCCTCTCATCTTCTTTATTTAAAAATGCCAGAAGGCTGACGTTATCACTGTTTAATTTTCTTGCCGCTTTGCACAAGAACATTTCCTTGTCATTGACTGCCATTTTTATGATACTTTTATGATACTTCCGACACGGTATGTCTGGAGGCTCTGAAGTCGGAGGTCGGAGTTTTCAACTTGGAAAGATCCGACTTCCAAGTTGATTGGAACGCAGCATTATTGTAGGAGCTGAGCTGGAAATTCCAAGATTAAACAAAAACAATTACACAGTCTTGCCAAAATGTATGTCACATGCATGAACACAGCCAAAATTATCAACAATAAAAGAAGAATGAAAAGCAAACAGTCTCTAAGGGTAAAACATACCATAATTACATACTGATGCCAGCAAAAGTCACTGAGAGGTTTTCTAGCCTAAAATGGGCTACTCAAACTTTTGGATTTGTAAACATTTGACTTTTTTTTGACATTTGAATTTTTGATGAGGTCAGAGATACAGAACAGTGCCAAGAAAATACACCAAAATAAATATATGAGTGTCATATGTCAATGTCAATTAGTTGTCCATAATGAATAAAAAGCATTATGCAGTCACAAATGCAAGCAGATGTGACTGCAGTGTTGTTTGAATCCAGACATTCATTAGTAAAGCAGCTGCTGCAGTCCTTACTGTAGGTTCAGTGTTGGACTGCCTGTGGAGGAAGGCATATCACTCTTTACATTCCTCTTTTCATCATTTTTTTATGCCTCCACGCCAGTGGCTGCCATGGCTGGAGGCATGTTGTCGTTGGGTTGTCTTTCCATCCATCCGTCTGTCCCATTATTGTGAAAGCAATATAATTAATGCAGTGTATACTGTTATGTGGTGTAATGTTTTTTTTATGTCTACATATTTTTGGTGTATGATTACTGTAAGACCCAAAAGAAAGTTTTTGTTTTTGCTAGATGGTGAAATGATTCCACACACCTGTGGCCATATTAAAGGTGGAGTGTTGGTGCGGTGCTGTCTATAGTACTGAAACTGGATAGAGGGGTAGATGGACAGACATCATTTAGCCTGCTTGTTCTTCGTGTTTCTAAATAGAAAATTTTGCCTAAATTCCCAACCCTCCCTAATTGTAGAAACCTGGCTAAAGGGTCATGACAAAGCAGTTACAAGAGAAAGAATGCGCTACAAACTGTTAACAGTTGTTTCACGTGTCTCATCCTGCTGGTGTTAAGTGAACAGTATACTCTGATTAACAGATCTATATAAATATTGCCCTGTTTGTGAACACAGCGTTGTTTCGGTTTTGTAACAGCTAGCACCCATGCAGTCCTTCTGGGGTTCTTCCTGGGGTTGAACTGTTGGAATGCTTGGACGACTGCAGTGGAAGTTGCTGTCTGTATACTTTCTTTTTTATGCCTCTGTTCTGGCAATTATGTTTTTTGGGTTGTCTGTGGATACTCAGTTTTGTAAACGAGGTCAAGGTCACTGTGATCTTATCTGCCTCATTCTTGTGATTGCAGTATATGAAGAGCACTTCAACATATAACACAAATGTCTAATAGACGGATTACGACGGAGTTTAAGGGCCACATTGAGGAAAAACTTTGAGACTGAAATTTGAGACTTTGATAACAAAGTCCGAATATTATGAGAAAGAAGTCGTAATATTACGAGAATAAAGTTGTAGTTGTAGTTGTATTGCTAGCAAACTATAAAATAGGCAAGAGCACAGGCAGCCTTGGCAACCACTGTACCCGGTGTCATGCTGTGAGACACTCAGTTAACGCTCTCACCTGTTTTATAGTTTGCTGGCAATATGTTTTACTTCTGTTATATAACATCCCTTTTCTTGTGAAATTACGACTTTATTCTCGGAAAATTACGACTTTTTCTCTCGTAAAATTACGACTTTATTTTCACAATGCTACAGCCTCTTAAGTCAGGAACAGAAGGGAGGACATTTGGTCAGGACATTTTGGACTGAATTGGTGACACTGTCTTTGGTGTCCACCTTGAAACTCTGCTGATTGTAGAGATCTGTTTGTGAAGCATCCATGTTTTCACACACATGGATGTAAACTGTAAGTGCAACTTGACTGGTGCACCGAGGCACACAACTGCCAGATGCTAATTCTAGTTTTAGCCTCACTTGTACGCTGTCAAAATCAGGTCTAGAGTATGCATTTTCATCTTGGTTTCATTTTGTTGATATGGGCTTTGGTAAATTTAATTTCTGAGATCAGCTTCTAGCCACCCGGTCTGTAGTCAGTCAGTCAGTCTTCCACTGAGAGTTACAGCCTGGAGCAATGCAATGTCACCATGACACCCAACATAGTCTCACTGCTTTGCTCAAAAATAGCACAGCACCAGCGTGTCTGAATCACATCACTTGTTTAAGTTTAATGTTACAGACAAGCTGTGGTAACTGATGTTTCACATATAGAGATTATAGCTATTGTTAGTTTTCATCTTCTGTCCCTAGGTAGGCTTTTAATAAAGAAAAAGGCAAAAAGTTATGGTAAAAAGATGACAGAAAGGTTAATATTTACATAAGATTACGTAGAATTACAACATATGGTTACAGTAAAAAAAAAGACAAAAAGACACAAATATCAAGTTTAAATACACTTACAACATTCAACTTTTAGACATTATAAAATTTTTAAAAATGCTCACGTCTCTGATTTTGCTTCAGCAAACGTTTAACACTTTTGTTAAAACTTCTTAATATTTTGTTATTTTTATTTCAGTTGTGTTCCACATTTTTAGAGCCTTTTATGGAAAAGGCTGACTGTCCCAGATCTTACAACGTGTGATTTTACAATCACCGCCCCACTGTGCCCCTGCTGTTCCTACCACTAATTTTGCCTGCTGATAAATTTGTATAAAATATCAGATGCTAAATTTTGAAGGCATTTAAAAATTTGTTTGTTTGCCTTGCAAAATTTCTAAATGAAATGACGTCCCCTGCTAGTACTAATCACATGTAAATGTGGTAAAAAATGGTAAAATACAAGTGTTGAATATACTCTGTCCTCTGAATCTCTCTGAACGAGCCTTCTTTCAATGACACACCATTAGAAAGACGTATGCACTGTGCTGCTGCACTCCAGTAACATTACACTGATTGTCCCCAGAGCGTCCCTGTAATTACAGGTCCAGAGCCTGGAGGCTGAGTAAATCTGTGGTGTGAGACAACACATGTCCCAGCTGTATGCTTTGGTATGAGTCTTGTGCGTTTTGACTGTATCAAACATTTACATTAGCACTTTAAAGCTGCCTTATTGCAGAATTTGTTCAATTGGTTGTAAAGTAAGTAAAGTAAGTAAGTAAAGTTTTTTGTAGCATTTTTCTAAGGGAGATGACACAAACATGGCCACAATAAAACAGAAAAATAGCAGAATGCACAAAGAACAACCACGATACACATACAGAGAATCGAGCTATCAAAGCAAGTCTGTACCATGCAATGTATAAAAAATGGACATAGCCACCATGATGTCACCCATTAGTTTGTAGACTCCTGTTTAGAAGCCTTGAGTCACCGTCTAAAAAATTCTGGAGCTGGAAGGGATCATATTTGGACAAGAGGGTAGAGCTAGTGATCAGTGAGTTTAAGTTTTTTAAGCACTTTTCATTACCTTCATAGAGCACTCAAATTTTACAAATATGTATGCATGCATTTAGAACTTACCTTGCACTTTCTTGATTCATGATTTTTCATAAAAGCAATTATTTTTATTTTGGAAGTGTGGTGTGTGCGCTCAGGTGTGCCCCTACCCCGCCCAGCGTTGGTCGACTTGGCAGATTAATATTTCTTTAAATCTAATTTATTCTATGCAAATTTTAAACTTTTCTCTTAAATCTCATCAGTTATGAACTACAGCTGCGCTTTATTCAAAGGGGGAAGGACACGGGAGGCCCGTAGGAGCCCATTATTTATTTATTAATTTTAAAATTCTTTTTTTTAAATTTCTTATTATTTGATTCACTCCCCACCTTCACCCCCCTGTTTTTATTTTTATTATTATTATTATTATTATTATTATTTTGTACTATTATTCCCTACCCTTCTTTTTACTCTTTGTTTTTTTGAACCCCCATCCACCCTATTTTTCCCTACTAATATTTTTGCTGGGTTTTATGTAAATTTATTTTACAAAATTTTATAAACCCCTTAAAAAGAATTTTTTAGCGACAAAAATTATTGAACAATGAGCTCTTCACAAGTGGATAAATTATGAACCCCTGTGCCCGTGCTCGTGCCCTTGGAGCAAACACTGATCAAAACCATAACAATCAATGTTCATGAACTGAAAATTCCTATGCTCTGTGAATCAGGGGTCACACCATGGTTAGGTTACCTGAGCAACGTTGTCACTGTGACAGTGACTTTTCAATGGATGGTGCGCACTCAAAGTGGCCGGCCTATAACTGTGCAAGGTACAAGGTAGATACAACGTAGATTTATTTTTTCATTTTTCTTAAACATGGTTTAAGAAGAAATTAAATTAAACTTGATCCCAAATCCTGCTACATCTTTTTGGTGTTGAAGGAGGAGTTGAGGAGTCTCACAGCCTGGGGAAAGAAGCTGCTCTGTAGTCTGGTGGTTCGGCAGCTTCTGTATCTTTTTCCAGATGGCAGCAGGGTGAACAGACTGTGGCTGGGGTGGCTGCTGTCTTTCAGTATCCTTTGGGCTCTGTGCAGACACCTCACTTCACTGAGGTCACTGATGCTCTGTAAATTGGAACCAGTGATGTTCTGGGCAGTTTTAATCACCCGTGCACGAACCATGCCAGTTGGTGATGTTTCCAGTCACTATGCTTTCTATTGCTCCTCTGTAGAAGTTAACCAGGATCTTGCTCTGGAATTTAGCCTTCCTAAGTTTCTGTAGGAAGTAGAGCCTTTTCTGTGCTTTTTTAATGTGGGTGGTGATGTGTGATGGCCAAGAGAGTCCAGTATCCAGTTGCAGAGCATACTGAAGCCATAAGTGTTAAGTTTTCGAATCAGCTTCATGGGAGAAATTGTGTTGAATGCTGAGCTGAAGTCAACAAACAGCATCCTGATGTAGCTGTTCTTATTCTCCAGTTGAGTGAGATAACTTTAGCCTAAATAAAATGTAAAAGGGTGAGTTATATAAAAGTTCACCCCCATACAGTTGTTGACCAGGAAATATGTTTATTTCTGCTGTGCAGTTTGGCATTTTCACATGGGGGTCCATGGGCATTACTTCACCACCCTCAAGTGGCCATTAGAGGAACTGCAGTGTCTGACCCTTCTGTGTTGGCTTTATTTTTGCTGCATGGTTTAAATAGGTTGATCTTTGATTGATTTTGCTTGATTTTGCTTGGGCATCTTACCTCTGCTCACCAGGGTATATGATGATATGAGTGTACTGCACTAACATCCCAGCAATCCAGGAGGGAGTTCTGATGTTATACATGGGTTGGATAATCATCTCCATCTCAGTTTGAGACACAATCTGCCAGAGTTTAGCAGTCTTCCTCAACTGAAAAAAAAACAGGACGAGTCCAATGTTTTCAAATCACAAGCTGATCAAGTGTGACGCCAAGATTTCAGAGGGTAGATTTAAAAGACGTCCTGTGTGTTTATAACGGGTTGATCAGTGACAGCTGTATGTGTCATCCCTGTCAGAGCGGAGCAGATGGCCAGTGTCCAGAGCTCTCATAAAGCTGTCGCGGGCGATCGAGCGGACTTCTGGCGGTTGCGAGGCCAACGTTCTTTGAAGAGGAAAGACCTGAGAAAGAGCAGAGAAAACCTGAGTGGCCAGACCCTCGCCACCCGCTTCCCGGCGTACGAACGAGTGGTGCTCCGAGAAGGTGGGTGATTTCTCAAATTATGAAAATACTGGGATAAAATATGGCTATACTGGTAAGTCACTTTCTCAAAAACACCTAAAATCTGCTCTGGCTTTGTTATAAGAAGGACTTAGAAACACCAAATGAGTATGTGAAATGCAGACATGATGTAAATGTAATGAGCTGTGAGCAGATTCTAACCAGCAGCATGTATTTGCAGCTGGTTTCCGGCGTCCTGTCGTGCTCTTCGGACCCATCGCTGACGCTGCCAATGAGAAACTTGCTTCTGAGATGCCCGACCTGTTTGTTATTGCCAGTGAGTCTCTGCCAGCCTCTCTCTGTCCATGTGTTTCTATGTGAAAATCTGCCCTCCCAGCGCAGTAGATGTCCCAGTATTGGATCTAAATAACCTCTCTATTGTTTCTTTGTTATTTTAGAAACCGAGCCAAAAGACGCCGGCTCTGAGAAATCCTCAGGAGTGGTTCGCCTCAACACCATACGACAAATCATAGAGCAGGTACCCACAATTTTAATCCACTGAATCATGTCCAATTGCGTACTTACATTTTGTGAAAAGAAATGTTAACCCTTTGAAACCTGGAACCGAAAACCGTTTTCTAGCGCAGTGTTCAGATGCCTTTTCTTTAATGCAAATTTTTTGGAAATTCTTGAAACTTTAACTACTTGTTGCTTTTTTGGGGGGTGGGTTTGGGTTGAATTTCTTGTTAAGATGCTCATCACCTTTTGTTATGGTCTTGAAAGAAATAAGGCCACCTTACTCAGATTTCAAAGGGTTAAAGTTAAAACTGTATCCCTGAAATGTCATGTAGATTTAACAGATTTTTCAAGGTACCTGCAGTATAAATAACTAACCCCTTAACACCTGTGATATGTGTTTCATTAATGCTTTTGGTTAACAAGAAGTTAGGCTTTTTTATTAAGGAAGTCTCATGATTTGAGAATCTCTCACACTAACAGGACAAACACGCCCTGCTGGATGTGACTCCCAAAGCAGTGGACACCCTGAACTACACCCAGTGGTACCCCATTGTTATCTTCTTCAACCCGGACAGCAAGCACGGCATCAAGGCCATGAGGCAGAGGTCCGTCCCCAACTCCAACCGCAGCGCCCGCAAACTCTACGAACAGGCCGTCAAACTGAGGAAGACCTGCTCTCACTTATTCACTGGTACAGTGGACACACGTTCACACATTCAGTCAGGTGTGATATAAAGCAGCACTGCTATTATTTGAGTGTGTGTTCTGAGGTTTCAATGGTTTTCTCACACAGCCACCATTGATCTGAACTCAGCCAACGATGCCTGGTACGGCAGCGTCAAAGAGTCTATCAGAGAGCAGCAGATGCAGGCTGTCTGGGTTTCTGACGGCAAGGTAAGCACACACACACACACACACACACACACACACTTTCCAGGAGGGGGGGTAAATAAAGCTCCCAATTTAGGCTAAATCTTGGAGCGGAAAAAAACTGTCATGGCCATTTTCAAAGGGCTCCCGCGAACTTTCACCTCTTCCTTTGCCATAAAATAGTTGTATCTCTGGAACTGAATGTTGTAGAGACATGGATGGGACCACAACTGGCGTGTTCAGTGCCCCCGAATTAGGGCAGACAGCATCCACTACCAAGTCTCTACAAACTTCTGTTGGGGAGCAATAGACAAAAATGCTCTCCCATTATGAACGAATGGCCTTTTTAGGGTTAGGCTTGGAGTTACGTTAAACCAAGGTCTGTGGTTCATATTTTACAGACATCTTGCTTTAACACTGATTTTGTTTCAATAACTTATACTTCATGTGCGTTTCTGTTTTTTCATATCAGTGAGGGAAGGCTAAATAACAGAAACACCACAAACACCCTTCTTCACTGTGATCATACAGTAGAATGGATTTCTTACACGACTGTTATATCACACTGTATTGGTTTTAGCTAGGTGAACCTTATAGTTTGTTAGTATTCAGTCTCATTAGTGTGTAGTGAACTGACGCTCTTCTATCTTCCTGATAGCAGCCACCTGTGTGTGCGCTCTGAGCATGCTCACTGTGTGTCTTCCTACTTCCTGCCAGTAGTGCTCTACAGCTCGGCTCTGTTTGTCTTTCTTTCTTCTCTCTTGTTCTCGTGCTATCCGTCTGTCCATCCTTCCTTCCTGTACACCCAAGATCCATCATGTGTCTCTTCTAGCTGGAGGGAGTAGAGAGTGATCTGGACTGCCAGGATGTGGAGCGCCTGTCCTTCCTGTCCGCCATGTCGGCCGACTACCTCAGCATGGACAGCCGGCTGACCTCCGACCTCGATGACACCGCCGACGAGGGCGGAACTTACACCGACAACGAGCCTGATGTGGAGATTATGCACATCTCCGCCATCAGCCGCTCCTCGGAGCCTGTCACAGCTGAGGAGGTCAGTCACACACACACACACACACACACACACACACACACACACACACACACACACACACACACACACACACACAAGCTTCCATATAGCTAGTGTGCAATAGAATCTGTTTATCTTCAGTGAGTGACCTCCATGCTCATGACAAAGGTGGATTAGGATATTTTTATTGACTCCTTCTTGCCAGAGTTGGCTTAGCAGCGTGTTAAGTGCTGTACGATCATGTGTTTTTGTTGGGGGACATGTCAGATGTTCCTCTGATAAACACACAGCCTGATGCAGACCTCACTCCTCCAAGTTTCCCTCCTGTCACTCTCAGGAGAGTGCTGCCATCTGGTGTGCAGACGGGGTATTACAACTTCAAACCATGACAGGAAAATCCAACCAGCAGCAGCCTCTGGAATCTCTAGAAACACACATTTGCATATGTGTGCAGAATCTGTAGGCAAAGACAAGATTTTGGTATCAGAAGTGTTCTGGTTTCTGTTTACAGTCTGAGCAGTGCTGACCAATGATGTTTGAGCGGGCTGCATGCAGGTAAACAGTCAGCGTGGAGAGCAGGAGAGGCAGAATGCATCGGCTGAAATACAATCTTGGAATCCACTGACAATCATCTGATGATAACTTAGCTTTTTATTTGCCTTTTTAAAAATTATGTATCTGCATCCACATATGGATATCTGTTTATAAGGATGAGCTTAAATGTTGTCTGGACCTGTCTTAAATTGGTAATCATGCAGCCCAGTTTCAATTCCAACCTGCAGTCTTTTGCTGCATGTCACTCTCCTCTCTCCACCTTTCCTGTCACACTTAGCTGTCCTTTCAGTTCAGTTCAATTTTATTTATAAAGCTCATTATCACAAATCACAATTTGCCTCAGAGGGCTTTACGGCAAACAACATCCCTCTGTCCTTGGACTCTCACAGTGACTAAGGAAGCTCTCCCAAATACCTTTTAAATGGGGAAAAAAACTGTATGAACCTCAGGAAGAGTGATGGATGGATGTGCAACAGATATAAAAAACAAAATTACAGTGGATAACAAAATGATACGAAAGAAATAGAGAGAGAGAGAGGAGTAGAGATGCACAACAACAGTAATAGTAACAATAACAACATATAGCAACAGTAATTGACATAAAAATGTAATTTATTATAGCATGTAATATGACATGTAAATATTGCAGTTTATGTATCTGGCAGTAAAGATCATATCTGTATAATAATAGTGGAATTATGACTAATAATAATGGCAGTCGTAGTTGGCGTCCTATCAATATAGGCAAAAATGCCCATAAAATAATCTTTAAAAAATAAATAAATAAACAAAAACGAATTAAATGAGCATGTAAGCTTAAAAATAATAATCACAGGACAAATAATTATAGTTTATCATCATCAAAAAGGAAGACGCTCAAAGTGTGAGCACGCAGCTGTAATACAAAATGTAAATGTTGAATGCTTAAAAACGTCATTTTCATGGATATTTCTGAGATCTTACTGCTGCTTCGAGGACTGAAGTCAGGTTATTACAGTGCATCTGAAAATTAATGAAGGTTATCAAATGACAGAGAGAACCCTGTCATGGTCCTGCCTGCTGACCTGTCCTGTGTGATGTCTGCGTGTGTGTGTCTGTGTGTGTGTGTGTGTAGATCTTGCGCCGGTACAGTCCAGACATCAGGAGTCGCATGAGGAAAATGAGCAGCCGTGAGGTCCTCAACAGGTCCAGCCCTCCACCTGTCTTCCTAACAGACAGCAAGGTGAGAGACACACACGGTCTGTCTGTACTGTAATAATTCACCTACATCTGGAAACACTGTTTTATTATCCCCATACAATTTGAGATGTGGGAAGATGGATGCATTTGTTGCAATAAATCATTAATGGATTAATAGGAAGAACAATCAACAGATTAGTGGATAATGAAAATAATATTGACTTCTAGTCGTTATCTGTGAATTTCACCCTAAAATAAGCACAGATGCCAGCAATACACAGTAATTTTACAAAATATTTTATTGTTTATTGTTTTTGCAGTGTGTTACCATAAAAATAAAATGCAGCATATTTCTGTGTTAACGCACGCAGCTGGATGTGAAAAAACTCCTGTAGGGTAAAGCTCTATTTTCCTGCTGCCTCATTCTACTGCCAGATTAACCAGAATGTCATTCCTCAGATGCAGACCATAATGTTATACCAACATTACCAAAACAAATTAACAAAAAACACCTTTAAATAGGCTGTTTAGTGTTTGAGCTATTCAGAACCCCTCCTCACTGATAAATGACATATTAAAACTAGCCAGACAGCTTGTTGAGCATCAGTTTGATACCCAACATTCTTAGCAATTAGTAGATACTGGCAAAAAAAAAAATAATAAAGTTGTGGGCAAAAGAAATCAGGTAATGCCACTGTATTATAAATACAATAAAGTTTTGTAAAGAATAGTCCAGCCTCTGAATTGAATCTGGTTGGTTAAGACTTGCAAGTTCTGTATTAGACAATGTGCTGGTTGTGGTTTCATGTGGTTGCAGCGCTGTGCTTCTTATGATTTCCTTTCAAATGAAGCTCTACTCTAATTGTGGTGGAGGCTCACAGAGGATGCAAGAGTCCAACATCCTCAGCTCATCCATCTCACAAAAAACAAAAGTTTAGAAATCGAACATATTATTACCATATAAAAAAATAAGTAAATATGACCACCAGCACCTCTGACTCTAACCTGCACGTCCACCCTGGCAGCTCTTCACCTTCAATGAAAGAAACAAACTGCCCTTCCCTTTGAGGAACGGCCTGATCCGGAGAAACCTCTCTCGCTGCAGCTCAGAGTCCTCCACCATCAGCTCACTGGACCAGATGGGAACCCAGAGCCCCCCCCACTTATTGGTACATGGTGGTGGGCTTGTGTATGGCAGTTAGTGTTAATTAGTTAGTTAGTTAGTTAATTAGTTAGTTAGTTGGTGCAAGAATTTTAACCTCTGAACCTTGAAAAAATGATTCTGATTTCACTTTTAGAGTGGTCACTTACAGGACAGTAGTTTGACAGTTTAGAGACGTACCTGGGCCACAGACTTCTGTCTCATAAGTATATAAAATGTGTACATCTTAGTTGGAGCGACTTACTGTAATAGTAAGTAAGTGTGGATACATCTGTTCTGGCTCTGACTCCTCCCCTTCTTTATTCAGGTGAAACTGTCATTGAGGGACGATCCGGTCCTCTTATCAGGCTCCACCAACCCACACCATCACCACCGTCAACACCACCCTCCACCCCCGAGCTCCAGCCGAAGTTATGACTCTCCGTCCAGCAGCAGCCCCGCCAGCAGCAACAATGACCCGCCACCACCTATCTCCCGCTCAGCTCCCTCCTCCGGCCCGCTGCCCCTGCCTCCGGCTCACCACTACAACTCCTGCAACAAACTGTGGCCCTTGGGAGTCCCCCAACCCCCCAACACGCCTAAGCCCAGCAGTTGTGGGAGCACGGCGGAGGCCACTGTTCACCCACCGGGGGCTCTGCCAAGTGTGATGGTGTCGGCCTGTAGACAGCAGCAGCAGGAGGAGACAGCACAGGACAGCCCTGTGGAGGATCCGTCCCTCAAGTCCTTTCTGGGGAAGATCAAGGCCTTTGAGAAGATGGATCACTTCGCCCGAGCCCAAAGGATACTGGAGCTGCAGGAGGCACAGAATGCCAGGGTGGGCCCAGCTCAATATTCCCATTGGTCAGCTGTAATATTACGAGGTGTATCACAGACAACAGGAGTAAGAGATCAGTCCTGATTTTACAGATTGCAGATATATTCCTCCTTTTTAACAGTGCAGTCACAGTAGCCAAATAACTAATTTATGTGCTGCAGACATTATGTCTCCTGGTCTGGTCTCATTTCCTGTCTGTGGAGCTCTGATTTGAGCTTTGTGGTCCGCAGATGCTGACTTTTAAAGCTGAGTTTACATCCGTACAAATACAGTGCGTGCTGCAGTATTTTGCACAAATTATGTGCTCAAAGTCTCATTTTGACAAGGTCCTTTTTACTCTCTCATAAGATTTCTTTATGTAATCGTAATACACATGTCTTATTATCATTAGAAACCATGTGATTCTGTTCAAACAAGAAACTTTTTTTTTAAACTTATTTTCAGGCAATTTTCTTTTTTGGTAATTTCTTGCAAATTTTTGTATCATTTCTTCTGTTTTTCACTCATTGCCTCTTCTCATATTTTTGAAAGAGATCCAGTCAATTTGCTGAGGTTACAATGGTTTAATTAATCAGAAACTGCACATTAGTTTGGATAGCAGTCATAACAGACTTTAATCAACCTGTCTGTGTTTCCAGTTGGAAATAGCCCAGAAGCATCCGGACATTTACGCTGTCCCTCTGAAGACAGCCAAGCTGGATCACAGTCGCCCGCAGCCTATCGGGTAGGCTCACTACTGCCATACGACTGTTTCCGCTGTGAGTGTGTTTGTCAGCATGTTTGTGTCTCCGCAGTGTTTGCTAACTTCCCAGTATACAAGATATCACTGATTGTGCAGCCTGACAAGCCTGTACTGTTTGGGAGAAAATTCTAGAGAGAGTAAAATGTCACTCAGCTGACAGTATTCAGGACCATAGCACTTACAGTATATCAATAACAAACAAATCCTATTTCTTTAAAGTTATAACCCTTAAGATTTCTGTCTTGGTTGACTTGCACACTTGTGGTTTCTGGTGGTGTGCAGCCGGTTTTCCATCACTACCTGCAATATTTTAAACTGAGCTGCTGTCAGAAGTGCCCAATAGGACCATGTTTGATAGACACTTTTTAATTTTTTTATGGCGCATTTCCCTAACAGTAAACAGTGCAGCTGATGTCAGTGAGATCAGATTATGAGCTGTCACACTGGATTACACACTGCATTTTATTTTGAAATTCCTTGTGAGTAGGGCTATGCGATATGATGAAATACATCGTCTGATGATGAAAAAAGTCTGTTGTTTCATATTATGCTCTGTCATTTATTTCATCATCTGATAACACTTTGCGTCCATCCATGTAGCCGAGGGGGTGTCTACAAAACATATGGCAGCAAAACAAACAAACACCGAGGAGCTGGAAAGCGATCCTGAACGTGGGGATTCAGCACAAAGACACTGACTTAGATCGGCCTGCTCAAAACCAGGAGGTGGTACACAGCAGAGGGGCTCCTTCTGTTGTTTGGATGTGTTTTATTTTACTTTATTTTATGGCAGTAGCTACTTTATTTGTAACTTTAGTTTATTTAATAATTTCGTATTTTAGTCGTTTACAGTAGTTTTGAGGAGATTCCAAAATATCTAGATACTTATCGTGTATCACGATAAAGCCATATTGCTTTGCCCTACTTGTAAAGCAATTTCAGTGCAGCACTGGCATGGCCAACTCTCCCAGTAACAATACCAACTACCATAAGGAAAGACAGGTATTGAATGTAAATACATTAAAATGCTTTTTGGAGAGAAAATGATTAGAACTTTAAGTTTATGTTGCATGTGAAGCAGATCTAAGAAACTTGCATGCATTCAGTATATGTGCAATAAATTGTGAAGTGTACTGAAGGATACATTTGCAATACAGTGTACTGCAGAGTACATCAAAGAGGATATCTGCTGCGACACAAACCTGTGAAAACGCTTAGATAATGTCTGCTTGAGCTCTGCAGGAGCTTTGTCAGGTCTGAGTAAATGCTGTATTTAAAATGAAAGATCATACAAACACATGCCATGCATTGTGCAAATTTTGCATTCATTTGCTTCCCAATCAAGACACTGGTAAGAATTGCTTAACCCTGTTCATGTTGACTTCAAAACAGTTTAGAAATGCAAAAAAAAATTCTAAATGCGATTCTGCGATTAATCGTGATTAAAACATTTAATCGTTTGACAGCCCGAGTTCCAACTGTCTCCAATACAACATACGGTATCAGCTTGACTATTATCTAGAAATGATTTGCGTGACATACCACCATTATGGAAAAGTCAGGATCACCAAATTAGAATGTATCATCCAGGGCCCTTGAATATCTGTTGCAAATTTCACAGCAATCCATTTAATATTTGTCAAGATGTTTCTCACAAAACCAAAACTGTCAACCTGATTGGGTTGAAAGATGAAAAGTCAGGGATGAGCAAAGTTAGAAAACATCATCTGGGAATTATGTGTCTGTACACCATTTCAAAGCAGTCCATCAAATAGCTGTTGAGATATTCCTCATAAAATCAAAATTGTTAGCCTCGTGGAGGTATCAGTGAAAAGCCAAGAAACTGTTAAGCCATAAGGAAACATCATCTGGAAACCATGAACGTCTTTACATCATATCATGACAGTTCATCCAACAGTTGTTGAGAAGTTTTGTCTAGACCAAAGTTGTTGACCGACTTTGATGCCGAGGCTGGTGAAGCACAACTTAAACTGAGGGGCCATCTACACGGCAACGGTTCTTGCATTAAACTTGTTGTTGTGTTTTCCCCTTTCATTCACACGACAGCGGCGTTTTAGGGGCCTGAAAACTCAAACTTCTGAAACCAGGTTCCAGAGTGTAATCTTTTGAAAATGCAACTCCTTCTCCTTCTATGGTGTTGTATGGTTACATCGATGACTACTGGAACTGGCATGCATACTATAGCGTTTTCAATTGTGTTTGCGGATCTGTGTACACAAGGTTCATTCTCCCAATGTTATTATATGTATGCATTTTCTTATTTTTCTTTTTGGATGAAAGGAAAGACATTTCTGTTTTTTTATAGGGCTGTTCTAGTCTAAATATGGCCTAAAAGTGTGGCAGGACTCAGTACAGCCTTTATTATTTGTGTCCCTCCAGCTCCAGCTCCCGTCCTGAACCCCAGACTGCTCCATCCTCCAAGGAGGGACGTCCCTTCTACCCCAGCGAAGAGGAGGCAGGGGAGGAGGCAGTGCCAGGATACTACACCGCCACCTCCTACCAGTACCAGGACACCCAACTGTAGGGTCAGCACACAGCAGCTGTATCAGCCCTCAGCCTCCTGGACATACATGTACACATGCACTGCATATGCAGTCTATTTACACACATACCATTCCATCATGCCCTGCACAAGTAAGCTGCTGACTTTGAACTGACTCTTGCTTCTTTGATACTAAGAAGAAGAAAAAACTTTTCTTTTTTTTGCTTCATGGAAGTTAAAGCTATTTGTTCTATCCATTTGGATAGGAACACACACCGTCTTTACTTTTTATGTTGTATTTGATTGTTTCTTTCTTACGTACCACTTTTACTGGTCAAAACTGATTCGGAACCACTTCTTTTCTTGCCTATGCAACTCTTCAGTTTGTGCACAGCAACTGAAACCTATTGCCACGAGTTTTGCCCTCACAAAAACCTCAACAAACCTAAAAACCACAATGCGCTTTATCACATCTATCCCCTTCTTTTTTAAGCTCCTATTATTGCCAGCTATGATCAACAAAGGTTACGTATATATTATTACATACAACATATATATGTATATACGTATATATATGCATATATACATATATGTATATATGTACGTATGTATTTAAAGTAAAGTGTTTATACTCTGTCTTTGCATTCCTTCGTATATGACAATGCCTGTGTATACATACAGTATATATCTATATATATACATATATATATATTCTATCTAGTAACACTGGAATTTGTTACAATTTTTTGAAGTGCCTTTTACTTTCTTAGATCCATGAGGTTCGGGTTGTCTTTCCTCCGCCCCTCAGCCACCCAGCCGTACTAAAACCTCTGCTGCTGTCAAGCTTAAAGGGAAACCAGGGAAACAGTGACACCAAAATCTCAATGCTGTCCCACACACACTGTACTGTCTGCTGTCACCTCCAGTGACGAAACACACCCACAAACATACCGTGCACTACATGCAGCCAGTCCTATCTGCCATGGAAGAAAGAACAAACACTGTCTGATCTCTAGAATCCAACCAAGACTATCAGTCTAACACCAGTTTGAAATTAGAGCTGGTCAAAGTTGTAATCTGTAAAGGCCCAGTCACCTCAGCATTAAAGCAGCCAAATTTGATGGCAAAGACAATTAATTTCAATGGAATTTGCAAAATTGGCAGACTAGTATGCAGGGATGAAGTTGCCTAAACCTACACACAAGTTTAATTTTGAACTTAATAAACGATTGCCATTGCGACTGTGTTAGAGAAATCTTTTAGCGCTGATTGTCTGTTTTCATTTAGGTGCAATGCAATCTTGCAGATGCCACAAGGAGCACTAGGAGCAGGCAGAGGAACACAATTTTTTTTTTAGTTACCGACAAAAACTTTAACCATTTGTAATGGTGAATGGAGAATCAGAAGATCCAAAGCAAAATGAGTTAACATTAGCTTTTTAGCTGTTTTACATTTTAATATACCCTCCTCTAACAGAGTAAATTGCTCCACTAAAGCGGTACAGATTTTATATACTTATGAGACTGAAGTCTGAAGAACAGGTATGTCTCTTAACTGTAAAACTACTGTCCTATTAGTAACCAATCAACTTACAAAACTGAGCTAGTTAGCCATTTAGCTAGCTTGGGAGAGCAAGCATGACTGTGTGCCACTATCGTGTAAGCTTGGGCAGTATCACAATATTACAGTTTACCAGGGTATTTAGAAATCCAGAAGGTATGTTTTTCAATACGGGCATAAATACAGGCACTTCTCTTTCTATTAAACTAATTGTATGTAGTGCACAGCATGGACCACCAGAGCTCAGTCTTCGGTCTGTACTGGTGGAACAAGCAGCTGAGTTGAAAGACACCATAACACCTAGTGGTCAAGGGAGAAGCTACATGACTGTAAACAGCTGGTGGCCTGCAGGCAGAGAGACACCATGGGGAATAACGGCATGTTTTTACATCTAACTTGGTGAATTAAGGATTTATTTAGACCAAACCAGAGCTGGTGATTGTTGGAACAGTGGAATTTCTAACTATATTACTAGCAAGAGTGACCAAGAGGGTTACTTTATTAGAGTTTTATTTTGTTTGTAATGAGTTTGACTGAAGTGTGTTTTATGATGAGCTAATGAGACAGTTAAGCCTCGTCAGTCTTCTGTGACCAAGAGAAAGTTGAATTCACAAGGTGTACAGTTGTATTTCTCTATTTAATATGGATAGGTGTGAGACTATTACTTTTCTTAATGTTTATGGGTTTCTATAATGTATTTATTAGTTTGAAAAGCTGAAAGTAAGTAGCGCACTCCCCGCCGGGTGTAGCCAGCATACTTATACCATAGACCACAGTGAAATTTCAGGAAGGTATGAAATCTCACATACCGCCCAGGCCTACTATCATATTTCCTGGCAAGCATATTATTGACTTGGGGTTGCCAAATGGCAACGAGGCTTACTCACCACATCATCCAATTCTCTTAATACATCCAAGAGTTAGCCTGCTTACTACAGAATTTTGTTAACTCGTCCTGCGAGCAGTCACTGCGTCTCCCAGCTTTTAGCACTGTCTGTGTTACTTCTGCGTGCAGTGAACCTTGCTGTGCCACATTCTGGTGTGACTGGGCCTTAAGTTTTTTTCTCTCTTATTGTTGCTGTCCTTGGTGCTCAGCGTTGATTGCTGTGCTATTTTTGCACTGAACCTCCCAGCCAAAAATGATTTGCTAGTCTTAATTGTGTGGCCACTAAGGTAATGTCTTTTGTCTTGGAATGTTTTGTTGATGAAGCCCCTGCAGGTGGTGCCCTCTTCTCTTCTGTCTGTTGAGCCATGGTGGCTATCACTGCCTATGCTAACAACCCTGTTCAATGATAAGGTTGGTGATATTCTTATTTTTTTTCTTATTATTATCAAATTCAATGTGCAGACCCAAAACAACAATGAATGTGTCTTACTAACAAGCGAACCTGATATATCTTTTTCTTCTGTGCCATAGAGCTCCAGTGTGTTCAAAAACTATAAGCGACCAAAAACTAAAACCCCAAATGTGGATTAATCCACTGCTGAAAATATTTCCTGTGAAATGCACTATTTCCTCCTGTCTGAGTAACGTTTAAAAAAAACTACAGTTACCATCTTGAAAGAAATTACTGAGCCCTTTACTTTATACTTTAAATTACTTTATATTATTGAGCATTTAAAACATATATATATATTTATATATATTTATGTCTGCAGTAGGAACCAAAAGGTATTTAGAAATAGACTCACAGTGTTGATTTTGGTCTTTATGAGACAATAAGAAGACTATGGAATAACACCAGCCTTATCTGTCCAAAGCCTGTTAAAGAACAGCTTCCTATCCAGACTGAATAAGGGGAGCAGGACGAGTCCTCTGAAGGTATGAATGAATAAACTCGGGCCAATGAGGCATATTGCCTAGATTTTGACGCAGAAACACACACACACACACACACACACACACACACACACACACACACACACACACACACACACACACACACACACACACACACACACACACACACACACAAAAACCTGTCCAAAATTGAGAACAGCAAAAGCAATCTTTAAGGACATGGCTGAATCATTTTTGTGTCCTGTCATTCATCCACAGATGGAGAAACAAATTTACAATAGTATGCACTCAGAGGGAAAAGTGTTGTAAAGGCCACATTTTCCAAACCGCAGAGATGTGTGTTCTGCCCTGGTCTTGGTGTCTGTATTTGAGGCAGTCAGTTGTATTTGACCCAGGCTCCATCGTCAGTGTGAATGCGTGGTGTCCCACATGTTTCATATATGCTTGATTGTATATCTCAGTTCACTCTTTACCTCCACACATGAGCTACAAAGTGCTTATCGTCCGAATCCAAGTGCTAATAATGGACGTCCCTCACCATGGACTGGCATTGAACTTATGAAGTATTCTGTACTGTGTCATGGCAGAGGGTTATACTAAAAACAAGACAGAGAGAATGAGAAGAATGACTGGACTGTGTCTGCTGAGTTTTTCCATGTTTTCACCTTAAGACACCAAATAAAACAAAACGTCTTAACCACACGTGTAGTGTATGTGCTGGAATCATTTTCACAAACTAGGTTTTTACTATCAAGTTGGTTAGTTTAAATCATGTCACTGAAGCCTCATGGTGTTGACTGCAGTATAGGAAGGGAGGTAGATTTATAGAAGTTACACTAGTCCTTTAAGGATGAGTTGATTAAAATCAGCACTTACAATGAAGATTCCATCCAGTTTCTTGGGCATGTTGCTGCTGGAAGCATCATTCAATTTCTGCAGTGCAGTCTTGTACCCCTATGGCTCCCACCAATGTCTGCCCATCCAGTGCAATAGCTTGATCCATGATGTCTGGGGTTAACCATTTCTCTGTGAAAATTTGTGTGGAGCAGTCCCTGATCTTCCGTTGCTGAGTGAGCCTCAATCTCATCTCATCTACTTTATTCTCTTGTGACCAGACATTAGCCAGAAGAAGGCTTGGAGGAGCAGCTCTCAGTCCAAGTTGGGTCAGCCTCGCCCTGATGCTGGCTCTCCTCCCTCTCTTCTTCCGTCACTTTTGGTTTTGGTTTTCCCCTCTGGTCTGACTGGCTGCTCCACATATACCGTTTGTGGGAATCCTCTTGCGGTCTGCTGTGTTCAGTCCAAAAAAACCCAAAACATATATATATATATGTGTGTGTGTGTGTGTGTGTGTGTGTGTGTGTGTATATATATATATATATATATACATACATACATATCTATATGTATAACTGAATCATTGTCAAAGGATTTTCTGCTAAACACAAAGTCGCTCTCGATATATATATATATATATATATATATATATATATATATACACACACACACACACACACACACACACACACACACACATATATATATATATATATATATATATATATATATATATATATATATATATGACATACACATATATATATATATGACATACACATATGTAGATAATAACTTTTAGTTCTATGACTTATTCATGCACTAGATTCTAAGTGTGTTCAGTTTTTACCCACTTGTAAAAATACTAGCCAGATGGTGGGAGCACAGCAAATTAATGGGAAATTATTTTGTAAATGGATAATCTTAGAAAGGAGAGAGATGGTTGGACAATGACTAGAATATTAACAGAAAAATAGGGGAAAATGTCCAGAGAATATATAATATAAATATATATATATATATATATATATATATATATATATATATATATATATATATATATATATATTAAATGAATTTTCAAAGAACTTATATTTACTCATAGGACTAGTATTTACTATCTACGTATGTAAGATGAAGCATTTTGATATGAAAACTTGCATTTTTGATTTTACCAATTATTTTGTATTATAAATACATGTCTGTCATTTGTAAAAATCAAATAGCTTGAAAATTGTTTGAAAATTCAGTGAGTTATGATGACATTAATCATTGATAGACCTGCCTCCACTGTCTCATGCAGCAAGTAGGCACGGCTGCCACTGACACAAGATGGCAGCGTTCCAATGGACTGGAGGGATGAAGGCGTAGTCTTTGTATATATGTCTATGGGTCGTGGCCTGTGATTCAGTAGGTAATGTCATTGCACTGACTGCAAACCACAAATTCAACGTTGTACCCAAATTTATTTAAGATCCATGTCACAGAGTGTAGCTGCAGGAGGCTTTACACTGTAGTCAATTTATGAAGGGACTGATTAACTGTCAGATAGAGAAGAACATTTGCAGCAACATTGTGGCCATGGTGTGAAAACAAAATCACTCAGTTGCTTAGAAAACGAATTTCTTTGCTTAAAATACATGGCCAATAAACACTGCATCAAAAAACACGAAGAAGTTAACTTCCGGGTCACACCAATAGGACAAATTAAATATTAAAATCAACCGGAATTGTTTTTTGTTTTTGTTTGTTTGTTTCTGATTAATGCACAAACAACAAAATTGTACAAATTGTTTTTTCATATTTCGATTTTGGATTCTCAATTGAATATTAAAAGAATGAATGATACACGGATTTTGCTACACCAAAATCACAGACTCATGGGTAAAAAGAGGTCTGCAGCATCCCTTCTATAAGGTGAGGGCATGTTGTCAGCAGAGATTTAGTGGTGACAGTGTGTGTGAGCCTCTCAGGACACAGCCAGGCCACTCTGTTGTCACATTTGTTACAACAGTGAGATCCATTATTGAAGATTTATGACTGCTGCTGGCACAGTCCAGGAACAACATGTGAAGGTTACACGTTATTCATGCGCAGGAAGCTATAATAAATCAACATGGCAGATTGTGGTCTCAGAGTTTTATTCAACCTTTCATTCTTTGTCATTGGGAATAATCAAGTAGTTGAAGTAGTTTTTTGTACCTAAATTTAATCAAATCTTAACTACAGAAGAGGCTGTTGTATGCTGGGATTAAGATTTGATTTGTGCTGTATCTGTACTGCATGTTGTTCTGTTGCACTGGCTGTGAAAAGTGTCCCCCGGGGAAAATAATTTTATGTGCACTCTCATATATTTAACTGGCCGTACAGTGAACCAGGACAAACAGTTTTGCAGGATGTTGAATGTTTTGCTGGTCAACTCCCCCAGCTCTGCTAACACAGCAGTCATTATTAGTGTGTTTTAGTTTGATCATGTTAGGCCACTTAATTTATTGAAATATCTTATCCTTTTCTCATTGGCAGTTAAATTCAGATTGAACTGCATCAATACAAATGCGAAACTATTAGGCTCCTGTCTTAAACAAAAAAATAATAAAATCTTTCACATACTTGCCATCACACTTGTAGTTACAGTGCTCTGTGTAATGGTGTCGTAAACTCACACCATGTAAATTTTTATTTTAAGATTCAGTTTTTTTCCAGCAATGTCTTCATTATTATTATTAGTATTATTATTGTTGTTGTCATTAAAAAATATTCATTTTAACAACATTCAAAAATACTGACTTTTAGACTGTACACAAATGATATAAAAAAAAGGATCCACAGTCAGAAAAAATAAAAACAAAATAAAATAAAACCAAATTAGAAAAATGAACCAAAAAAACAAGAAGATTAACAAAATTTACAACAACCAAAAGCCTTGATTATTGTTTACACATGTCCTCTAACAAAAAAGAGGCTAACACAGAAACATCCAGTATGATGGATAGCACCAAAAGAAAATAAATCATAGTCTCACATTAAAATCAGGCCTTTCTTTGCATATCAGTTACAAGATAACAAACCCACTGGCTTTGAGATTAGGGAACCAGAGGTGTTGAAATGCTAACTCATTTCCGGGCTTTAGGACTCATTGCTGGCATTCTCTATAGCCAGCAAAATGACTGTAAACACTTTTGGATTCATCCTCAAGCAGCCATGAGAGGAACTGCAGTTTTTGGCACCTCTATATTGACTTTATTTTTCAGCCTCAGAGGTTGCCACTTACAGCAGACATAATATTAAACAAATTAGTACAATATCTAAATATTTAAATATGTATAATATGTTGAGTGTTTAAGTGCACAAAAATTTAAACGTAAAAAATACTCTAGTAGACAATTAGCACTAATATGTTAATATTTAAATTATATTACGGATAAAGTGCTAAATGTGTAAAATCTAAAACTATGCTTTATGCTACATAAAATCTATAAAACTAGTATGTAAGTTTCTAAATATAAAAATATAAATATGTGTGCAATTCTACAATGAATGACAGAGATATACAAAAGTAAGAATAACAATAATGATACAGACAATATATACAACATGTGTCACATGATAAATATAGCCTTCATTCAAAGGTTGGAAGAATATATTGCATATTTGAATAAATGCACCAATGATTGCTGCTGAAATCATTTTTTGCAGTTAAGACAATGATATAAAAAATTATTGCAACTTAAAAACCCTGTTGCACATTTTAAGTATAATAAATAAATAAATCACAGAATTTTAATTGTAGATGTGTGTATTAAGTCCAAGTGCCAGTCTGTTAACCCAGAGTGTAAGGCACTCTGAAGGAGTTATTGAAAATATACTTGATTGGGTCCTGTATTAGTGATAGGGGTTAGGGTGCCCTTTTTAATCTCAGCTCGTGCCCTTCTCAAGTTTGCGCCCGGCCCTGATACAGTGACCCCTCCTTGCGTGGTGAACAAACGGGGACGGCTGTGTTTAATACGTGTGTTACGCCATGCAAGGCCTCACGTGTGCTTTTTTCTTTCAGGATGTATATTGAAGATTTCAAGGCGGTACCCGTCCTGTTTACATGTCTCACATGGCCTGCTGTGCCCCTCCCCCGGCCTGACTTTTCTCAGCCCGCTGCCTAAATATGTGAAAGTCAATCTAAGCGCAGCCGCTGCTCTCAGCTCAGCTCAGCGAGCGTGTTATTTAAAACTGGACACCATGATGGCAGGAGCAGCGAGCAGCTCCACTCAGCTCGGCGCAGATCCTCCCTGTAACCCGTGAAAACGTCGCTTCTGTGGACAAACTCGAGCTCCGACTGATTCTTCGTTTGTTCGTCCTGCCCGTCGAGCTGCAGATGTCGCTCCCAGTGGTGCTGCCGGGCTCCTGCTGTCCGGTTATCGGGACTTCGCAGCTCGCCGAGCCGCCTTACCGTAACCGACCCCGCGGCTTGTCCGCCTCCTCCCGCGTCGCCGCCGCCGGCGGCTCTCGGCTGCTGCTGCCCGGGCGGCCGCTGCTCTCGCTGGGCTTGCTGCAGCTGCTGCTCGGCGGCTCCATGGTGGCGCTGTGCTTCGGAGCCCTGTCCCTCAGCAACTCTCCCCCCATCCGAAACTCCTGTCCCTTCTGGGCTGGCTCCTCGGTAAGTTCAAGCTAGCTTTTTGTGTCACAAATGTATAAGGCACTTCATGTCTTATGACAGGTGTGCCTAACTTAACACAGGCAACATACCCTTCCAACAGTTCAAAATATCAGCATACTGATGCGAATTAACCCTACACTGGCACAACAAAGGTGTTTTTATATCACTGTTTACCACTTAAAAATGAAACGAAGAGACAAACAAACGCTGTAGCCTATATTGCAAAAGCACATGAGCTGTAGCCACTTTGTCTGGCTTCCATTAATACCATGGACACTGTCAGCCAGTCAGGGATATGACATGAGACTGTGTCAGATGATTCCTCACATATGTTACTGTCACAGCCACGTGGGAGTTTGATGAATAGTGTTTCACTGTAGTGTGAGCAAACAGGTCCCTATAAAACAAAACAGAACAAAATGAAAAAAATCCTCTGATGACTTCTGATGTTAATTGTTTGTGCAAATTTGACACTGTCCTAATGGGTTTTGTTGGGCAAGTTACTCAAGAAGTGCAACAAGTTACTTTATGAAAAGTCCTTATTTGACTATTTTTGTCTCAATAACCTCCTCCTATTTTCAAAAAAGTGACCACAACCTGTTTAGTGAGAAACTGAGTCCACTTTATGGGAACAGTAATAGTGTGAATGCTGAATCAAGCCATTCTGAACTTTATATTTACTTTTCTGTAGATTTTTTGATCAGCTACTCCTCCTACATATTTTCAAATGCAGCAACCAATCAAATGTCAGAACATCAGGCTATTTAAGGACATTCATGTTTGCATTCAGTTTTGCCTTCCCTTTGTGTTTTTTGAAAGTATAGGCTCCAAAGCATTTCTCTGCACAACCTCTGATGTTAAATAGTTTCAACTTCCACCTTTTGACAGTGTTACAGTTCAGATTCCTGCTTTTCTCTCAATGTATTTCAGCTCTCCAGGTAATGCAGTTCAGCTTCCAAATTTGCCATTTTTACAATTTAGTTTCCAGGCTTTTCATCAGCACAATAAGCTTTAACAAGGTTCCTGATTTTTTTTTACGGTGCTTTACAATTTCAGCTGTCAGCATTCACACACATTTTTTTTTTTTTTTTTTTTGCAGAAAACACATTTTCTAGTAAACCTTACACTGGGGGAGTCAACAATCTTCCAAACTACATAAATAAGAGCATGGCAGCCTCTTAAACCTGGCAGGATACAGAATATGTATAGTGTCCCCTAAATTTTTAAACTTTTTTGGGGGGGATACTTTGTAAGAGAAGCAAAAACATAAAATGTTGCAGATCACCACATTCAGGCTGAAGTTGTGTCCAGCTTCTTGTTTTGTTTTCTCAGCCCTGACATATGAAGCAAGGTCCTAATGTTCAGAAGTGAAACAGTGTTTATATCCCATCAGCAGAAGCTTGTCAAACCTTTTATCAGACAGTCTGTTTCTTTTAGAGGTGAGCACCAAACCTCCTTATCTGAAAAGCTGCTCCACACGTGTTAGATGGGTCGGAGAGTTGTGCTTGTAAATGTTTTTCATGTTTGAGAACTTGTTCAGAGTCTCGTCCTATACTCTCCTGACCTCAAATACTCCCTTTATTATTTTTCCACCAAGTCGTCCTCAGACTCTGTGTCAAATGCAGAAAATGTTGATTTCATCATGCTAGGCTGATGTAGAAACAGAGGCAGGCTCTCCTGCAGTTGTGCAACACTCTGCTGTCAGAAGCTCCCCCAAGAGCTCTCTCTCCTGTCCTCATCTCTCAGCTATCAGAGTTTAAACTTGGATAAAAAGCAGCTGCAAGAAGAAAATGATTTTAATAATATAGACTAGTCACTGTAGACCTAAACATTGCTCCCTCCCATGTTGGATCCAATTCACAGATTTACTTTTGTTATTGGCTAATTGTTGTCACTTTATTTGCTTTTGCTGACTGATGATGAATACTGCTCTGATAATTGTAGTGATTGCTTTAAAAACAAAAATTATATTAATATTCCTTGTGTTCATGAATGATGTAATGTAACAAATCAGCCTAAATGAATTAGCAAAAAATTAGAGGTTTAGAAATATAGACATGTTCTCACCCAGAAGGCCAGCTGTCATCCTTGAGAGGATGTCTTTCTAGCCGTGGTCCTTGACCTCATGTATTTGGCCGTTGGTAATAAGGTGCCATAATGACAGTTATTCCCTTGTAAAAAGATGGTGCAGGACTCCTGCAGGAATTATTACTCCTTGTCGTTGAAGCATTTGATTCAGAGTTTGACGCACAGGCTGTTGAGTTTGTTTAGGGGAATTTCGGTGATTTTGAAAACTGCCTCATAAAAGGAATTTCACCCTGTGGGTGATGGCACCAGTAGCTTTCAGCAGCTCAGTTCCTCCAAATATTTTGATGCAGCTGTAGAATAACTTTTCTTTGGTCCAAAGAGCTGTGCGTTATAAGATTGTCGTATACACAGTCTTAGTGTCTGCATCGCAAGTTAGGTACACGGATCAGCCAAAACATGAAAGTCACGGACAAATGAAGTGAAACATATTGATCATCTTGCTACAATGCAATGTTCTACTGGGAAATCTTGAGTCCTTGCATTCAGCTTGATGCCACTTGACGCAGTCAATCCAACCAAACAGCGATACAGACCAAGTACTCCTTCTCATGGCAATGACAGTGTGCCATGCCACTCTGCATAAATGGCTCAGTATTGGACCAAGGAATGCTCAAGGCGTCCACCTGACCTTTTAATTCCCCTCATCCCATTTAAATGAGGATCTGTGGGATGTCCCAGTATTCCAGAGGTACCCTTAATCCACGGTGGGGTCTCCTTGGATCAGACTTAGCTCTAACCTGTCAAGGTATGAGCGCAGGACCTCTGGGGGTTTCCTGTGGTGTTTAGCTGAAGAGTTGGTTGCCGATTCTTTGAGTCCTGTGGGTTGTGAGGTTGGGTACCAGCTTTCCCCACAAATTCTCAATCAGATTGGGATCTGGGCAATTTAGAGACACCCTGAGCTCCTTGTCATGATCCTCAGGCCATTCCTAAACAGTTTTGGGGGTGTTGATGAGGTCAAAGAGCTCCAGCTGCATTTGTAGTTTAAAGAACAACTTTATCGGACTGACGTGTTTCGGCTTGTGGCCTTCATCAGGGTCATAAACCAAAATGTGTCGGTTCAATGAAGCTGTTCTTAAAACTATAAGTGTTGCTGGAGCTCTTCGACCTCATCAAGACTTTCCTCATTCTCCATGCACCTTGGATATTGGTGAGGTTGTGGTAGACGCCTCCAGTCTGCGTCGACAGTTTTGGAGGTGTAGCATGGCCTATTGTCTGGCTAGGGGAGCTACTTCCATTGGGGAGTGCTGCTGCCATGAGGGGAAGCACTGGGTCTGCATCTGTTTTTGGGTGGATATTGCCTCTGTTTCTTTTAGAGGTGAGCACCAAACCTTCTAATCTAAAAAGCTGCTCCACACATGTGTTGGATGGGTCAGAGAGTTGTGCTTGTAAATGTTTTTGGAGTTTGGGAACTGGTTCAGAATCTCAGCCTCTAGTCCCCTAACCTCAAATACTCCCTCACGTCTTTTCCTTTTTCCGCCAAGTTGTCCTCAGACCATGTGTCAAATGCAGAAAATGTTGATTTCATCACACTTGGCTGTTGTTGAGGAAACAGAGGGAAGATGATGCAGATGTGCAGCACTCTTCTGTCAGAAGCTCCCTCACGTGCTCTCTCTCCTGTCCTCATCTCTCAGCCAGTTTAAAAACAGCTGGCAGCTGCAGGACGAAATCTCTTTATGCAGCTTTTCGCTGTAGACCTATATTATGGTTCCTCTCATGAGGGATCAATTTCACAGATTTGCTTTTGTTTTAGGCCATTTATTGACACTTTATTTTAATTTTCCGTTGCAGTGATGATGAAAATCAGTTTTTTTGACTATTGTCACCTGAGTAATTTTAATGTATTTCAGTAAGAGCTTTCTCTTGTTGTCGCAATTGTCGCAAAATTAGCTGCCCAAAAAAAAAAATAGCCAAAAGATGAGAGGTTTAGAAATATGGGAATGCCTTCATATTGACATCCAGAAGGCCAGCTGTCATCCCTGGGAGGATGTCTTTGAAGACATGGTCCTTGACATCATGTCTTTGAGGGCAGGTAATAAAGTGGCCTTGAAGGTGTCCAGTGCTGCTTTAAGCGGCTTCATGATGGTGTGGTACTCCTGCAGGAATCAGTACTTTTGCCCCTGAGGCACTTGGCTCTTAGTTTGATGCACAGGCTATTTAGCTCATTCACTGGAATTTTGGTTATTATGGAAATGGCCTCATAATGGAATTAACACTGGTTGTTAGGAGGGATGGGTACCGAGAGCCATTATTAACTTATCGGTACCGATAACCTCCGTGACAAACGGTGCTGCCATTTATGACATAAACTGTGTAACGTTCATTAATTCTAACGTGATTCCAGCATATCTGGCAGCCTGCCCCTTCATGATGATGGCAGCTGCCAGCATCAGGGGATGACATTTGATGTTTATTGTTGTGTTTCGGCTCACTGTGGTCATACAAATCATTAAGTCGCCCAGTTTGTGGCAAAAATAAAACAACTTTAATTTTTTTCACAGCTTTTCATGTCATGTCTTTATTTTCTGCACCAATTTAAAGAGAGTAGTATCCATAAGAGTATCGATAAGCAGCACCGGTATCGGGTTTGATAAAATCCTAACAATACCTATCCTGAGTTGTTAGCTGTCTAGATTTCAACAATGGTGGAAACCAAGTCTAACTCTCTGAGTCTGGCGTTCGAATTTGATTCCATCACGGCACATTCTCTGTTAAGGTAGCTGGTAAATGTCTCTCTGTTGGGCTTGACCCTGCTCTTTACGGGGATTTTCTCTGGAATGTGACAAAATGAGGGTGAAGTCAGTGGAAATAGGCACCATCTCCTCAACTGTCAACACTTTTGTAAGCGTTACCCCCGACCCTTCAGAATGGTCACTGTTTGAATCATATGGCATGAAAGATAAATCACATGTCCACGAAAAATCACGAAATCTCCTTTGAAGTGAGTGTTGCTGGTTAAATTCCTCCCATGGTCCGCCAGCTCATCTTTCTCTCTTTCAACATCTCACTCTACTGCTCCTCCGGTCTTTGGAGAAGATTATATTCCCTCACCTCCTGCAGAGAATCCCCTCTCTGCCCGTGTTATATATCTCTATAAATCCAAAGCTATTAAAGGATAAAGCCTATCACTGTCCACTCCTGCTCTCCAGTCTCTGTTGCTGCATGCCTGTGTTTCACACCACGGGTCACATGTAGTTAGTGCGTTGGGCTACAGTACAGCAGTGATTTAGTGGTTCTGCAGTATGCTTCGCAGTAGACGAGCATGGCAGTTGGTGGAGTGTATCATGACTGTAGCACTTCGAAGCTTTCACACTGACAGTCAGCAGCGGAGAGAAGAGGAAGCAGCATGTTATAATGTTTTCATGCTATAACATGTCTTAACATGTTTTCATGTTATTTCATGTGACAACAAGATGTTTCATAATTTAACCTGTAGATTTTTTTAAGTAATTGAACAATGTACTTTTTTTACAACATGATATGTTTAATGCTATTACTTTCTAAGGGGTCAAGTTATTGCATGAAACTTTTCATGTTATAATAATATAAATAAGTATATAGTTTTAACAAGATTTTTGTTATAACATAAAACATCTTGTGAAAACATGAAAACATCATCTTATAACATGAAAACATCTAAACAAGCAAAGTTTCTTGTTATAAGATGAAAATACCTTGTTTTAACATGAAAATGTCTTATTATAAAAGGAGAATATCTTTTGAAAACCATGAAAAAACATCTTGTTGCAAGTTATTTTGCTTATTTTGTAATGTATTGCCAGTCAAATGTAAAATGAATAGTGTTAATAGTAGTGAAAAAATCCACATATTATTACTTTTTGGTAGATAATTGTATCTTTATGAATGTCATTGTCCTCCGTTTGTTTCCAGGTCATCCTGTCAGGCATCGTAGGCCTCACCACATGGAGAAGGCCCATGCTGCTGCTGGTAAGGGATATGCTCTTTGTTTCTTCCACAAAGCACCGATTACACTGATTATGAAATCAGATCCAATAGTTAACCCTTTGAACCCTGAGCACATTAGCTTGATTTCATTCAAAGACATGGAAAAAGGCAATGAGGATCTTAAAAAGAAACACAAAATAAGTAAAAAGTTAAAAGAAAATTACCTGAGAAATGGCAAATATATAAAGACACAATTATTATAAGAATTATTATTAAAATAATAACTAGAGTTTTCCAAACCAACCTTTTTTTTAAAAAAAAAAATTATGTAGATAATATTCTAATAATTGCTTCCCCTCTTTTTCTCACCTTTGACAAATTTCTTGCGTTTTTCCATGACATTTCTTGCCAAATTGCAGTTTGCATTTACCCCCATGTTTTTGAAAGAAATCAAACCAATTTGCTCATGTTTTGGAGGTTTAAATGCTCTTGAAAGGCGTCTGAGTGCAGCACAACAAAAGTTATGATGGTCCAGGTTTCAAAGGGTTAACCCTTAAAAACCTGCAATGTCATCAGTTCTTTGGTGCTGTGTTTTGACACCTTTCCCAAGCTTTTAAACTTTTAAAACCTGGGATGATTTTTGGGGTTTCATTCAAAAACAGGCCATCAGTAACTTTGCATAAAATGCCCTGCAAACTGCAAGAAATTCTTAAAAGGTAACAAGAAAATTGCCTGAAAATTAGCTAAAAACTTATATATAGAGAGAACGTCATTTGAAAATAATTTTTAAAAAATCCTAAAAGAAATTGCTAGAAGTTATATGTAAAACTGTGTAATTATCTATTTATAATTAAGTTACAGAAAAAAAGATATTATTATTTCCTGGTTATTTCCTGTTCCTGACACTTTGTGCCAATTTGCACATTTTTTGGTAACCTTTTTCCAATACATTGCTAATATTTGAGTCTTTTCTCATTGCTTATTGCATTCTTTCCATGTTTTTTGAAAGAAATCAAGCTCAGGTTTCAAAGGCTTAAAAAATCTGCTGGTTGAGTTAGCTACACTGGTGGTTACCATGGCAGAAGCAAATGTAAACAGTAAACAGCAGTTGAGCCACTTTGTCAGAAATCCAATGAGCAGCTGGTGTGTCTGTTTACAGTGCAGCCAAACAAACTCAGGTTGTTTTAATAAAGAAGTCAGATAATAAATACAACCTCTGTGACTCATGCTGCACACATTAGCCCCTTTCACACAGCCTGCTAAAGGCGGGAATGTTGCACCGTTATTCTGCCTCCCCGGTCTGTAAAACGGTACAAACACAGAGTGGAGGGACAGTTTTTCCGCATTTAAGCCAGCAGCGGAGGTAGTAGTGATGTCTGATAAAAGATGTGATGTAAAAAGCAGCTTGCAGCCGTTAGCAGATAATTAGCTAGATAAACAGCAACCAAAAGAAAAGCTCCGCAGTGGAGACAGTGAGGTCTGGGAGCTCCTCATTCTCTGAGACAGCAAGCACCACGGCCATCTCTGTTGTATTAAATGTCACACCTCTTCTGCTACTGGAACACTGGCATTCTGTGTAAAATCACACACCAGGACAGCATGATCACGGTAATGTTTGGCTCTGTGTAGAATAAGCAAAGCTGGTGTAATAAAGGGACTGTGTTGGTCTGTGTTTCAGCAATATTGCGGGATCTCTGTGTAGAAAGGGATATATGTCTGTATATATATATTTCTCTATCTATCTATCTATCTATTTATATCTATGTATATATACACACACACTCACGTGTATATATATACATATATATGCACATATATGTATATATATTTATGTATATGTAAAGCATGAGAAATGCAGTACAAAGTGCTTTTAATACAAACACATCAGCAAGGCAATTCAGTATAAATGACATTTAAAAACAATCTAAAACAAAAAAAATTACAAATGAAAACAAAGTGCGTAAAATCCTAAAATAGTTTGATAAAATCATCAATTACAAAATCATTTAAGATAAAACATTTTAAAAGAATCATCAGTCTGATCTATAAAAAGAAGAGTTTTAGAAAATCAGAGCTGGTTAAGAGTGAACAAGTGAGTTTTTAGCTTTCTCTTAAAAATATTTAGTGAGCTCTTCAATGTCAACAGGTAGTGTGTTCCAAAGTTTCGGGTCGCAATTGACTAAGGCGACATCCCAGATTTTCTTTTGGCTGTTGCTGGGAACCTCCAATAAACCAGCAGCAGGTGTTCACGAAGGCAAATTGTTTACGCGGAAGTTAGCAACATAGCTTGGTCCGAGCCCATTTAGAGGTTATTAAAGGAGGAGGAAGTTGAAATCAATTCTGAATGTCACAGGAAGTCAGTGCAGAGCAGCTAAGACTGGCCTGATGAGCTCTGTCCTGGCTCTGGGTAAGAGCCGAACAGAGTTTTGAATGAGCTGAAGTCTCTCGGTAAATGGAGCTGGTTATGTTGCAGAGCAGTTGCCGGTGTGCAGCTTGTCTCCAGCAGCTCGCTGTAGCTGCTCTTCAATCTTCCATCACTACCTGCAATATTTAAATTGATCTGCGTCATAAAATGTAGAACATTACTCTTTCTGCTTTGTACACGCATTTTCAATGATTCTACTAACACTATCCTCAGTGCAAATGCATTGTGTTTCCTGTGACTGCTTCAAAATAAAAGCCCACCGATTGTTCAGTTAAGTCTATCAATGTGAAGCAGTAGCAGTAGGACATGTTGTGGAAGCTTAAACAGTGAGTGAATACATCTCTGATTCGTTTGATGGAGAGTGAACAGTAAACCAGGGCTGGGGAACCTTTTTCCTATTAAAGGCCATTTCAATTTTTATGAAGTCCTCAGAGGCCCATACAAAATTTATGAACACATATGATGCAATGATTATAGATTTTGACAGTATGAAAAACCACAGTTATCACGGTTTCATGATTACTGCAAGTAAATTACACTCCTTCACAAATTCACTAATTCACTCACCGCAAAACAACACTGTCTCTGTCGGTCTGTGGTCTTGTGAAAGCTGATTGTTGGGCATCCTGACTCCGACGAAGAGCGTTGATTTTATCAACTCTTCCCTCAACTCATTCAATTTAGCATGTTTGGAGATGTAATGATGCTTGAGATTGGCCTTTTTCTTCACTGCCAGCTCCACGCCACAAACTAGGCAAAGTGGTTTGCCTTTTACTCCGACAAAGAAATAATCATTTGTCCATTTCTCCTGGAAAATGCGGCATTCTGCAGCCAACTTCCTTTTCTTGGCACTCGCCATGACGCATATCACTTGTCAATTCATCCCCAATGTTATCGCACGATGGCACGTACCCTCACGTCACCTCACGTAACGTGAGTAACGTAACGTAAACAGTGACGCTGATCAGATCACATTTCACACAGTCACAGTGGGTTATGTGTTGGATTGGTTCATTTCAGTACCTTGTGTGTGTAAAGGCAATTTAAAACCATTAACAATAATATCTACCTTAGACATATAATTACTGAAAATAAACAAATCGGCCCTCACTCATTAATCAATCATATTTTGTAAAATATTATTAAGGTGGACCTGTTTTCTGAGTTTCTTTTTTAAAATTATTTGAAAAGTAGAATGTTTAAAGGAAAAGTGAAGGAGCACATTGAGTATGTTTACATGCACAAAATAGTCTATTGTCAGTTTTTACCCTTATTCCCAAAAAGGCAGTGTTTCTACTCAGCTGTTTGCATGGTTAATGAGAATAAATATTTCTCTGATATTCCTGTTTTTTTTTATATGAAGCCATGCATACTCTGACTTATTTGCCCTAACCTGTCGCTTAACACATCAAATATGGAGAAGTGAAACAGCTGAAGCTGCTTGTCATTTTGCTTCTTTGCATCAAAAAAGTTTTTTTTTTATTTTTTTATTTTTTTTACAATTTCTTATTGTTCGTGGACTTATACAACCATGTGAGCCCAGCCGTATACGTATTCCGAAATGGTATATGTTGTTTATATGCACACTGTAGGTCAACTTAATTATTTAAACTTAAGATATTTGCACTGTAACTATACTTCCGAAAAACTGTACAATCCCTCTGTTGCACCTTGTGTACATACTTTTTTGTGTCCTTTATATTCTGTTTTGTCATGTAATATATTTAAATTGCTTCTATATTTTTTATCTTACAGTGCCTATCATAAGTATTCACCCCCTTTGATGTTTTACCCTTTCATTGCTTTCATAAATCAATCATGGTCAATAAAATTTAGCTTTTTTAACACAAAAATTTATTGGAAAAAACTCTTTAATGTCAAAGTGAAAACAGATTTCTATAAAGTAATGTTAATGAAAGAAAATTATATAAATGAAAATAATTGTTTGCATAATTATTCACCCCCTTCAAGTCAGTATTTAGTAGATGCACCTTTGGCTGCAATCACAGCAGTGAGTCTGTGTGGATAGGTCTCAATCAGTCTTGCACATCTGCCCACTGCAATTTTGCTCCATTCTTCTTTGCAAAACTGCTCAAGCTCTGTCAGGTTACGTGGGTATCGGGCATGAACAGCCCTTTTCAAGTCCAGCCACAAATTCTCTATAGGATTGAGGTCTGGGCTTTGACTCGGCCACTCCAGAACATTTACCTGGTTCTTTTTTAACCATTCCTGTGTAGCTTTTGCAGTATGTTTTGGATCATTGTCTTGCTGGAAAATAAATCTTCTCCCAAGTCGTAGTTCTCTTGCAGACTGAAAAAGATTGTCCCCCAGGATTTCAGTGTATTTTGCAGCATTCATTCTGCCCTCTATCTTTACAAGCCTTCCAGGTCCAGTTGCTGAGAAACATCCCCACAGCATGATGCTGCCACCACCAGTGGGGATGGTGTGGTTTTGGTGATGTGCAGTGTTTGGTTTCTGCCAAACATGACGTCTTGTCTGATGGCCAAAAAGCTCAATTTTGGTCTCATCAGACCAAAGAATCTTCTTCCACTTGACCATGGAGTCTTCCATGTGCTTTTTGGCAAACTCTAGTCGAGATCTAATATGACTTTTCTTTAACAGTGGCTTTCTCATTGCCACTCTCCCATAAAGCTTTGACCGGTGAAGAACCCGGGCAGCAGTTGCTACATGCACAGTCTCTCCCATCTCAGCAGCTGAAGCTTGTAACTCCTTCAGAGTAGTTGTAGGGGTCTTGGTGGCTTCTCTCACTAGTCTCCTACTTGCACGGTCACTCAGTTTACGAGGGCGGCCTGATCTAGGCAGATTCACACAAGTGCCATATTCCTTCCATTTCTTGATAATTGATTTCACTGAACTCCGGGGGATGTTCAGTGCCTTGGAAATTTTTTTGTAACCATCCCCTGAATTGTACTTCTCAATAACCCTTTCCCTGAGTTGCTTAGAGTGTTCTTCTGTCTTCATGGTGTAATGGTAGCCAGGAATACTGATCAACCACTCTCTGGACCCTTCAGACACAGGTGTTTTACAACTCAATCACTTGAAACACACCCACACCACTCAGGTGATCTTCATTTCACTAATTGTGAGACTATTGGCAACAATTTGATGGACCTCTATTGAATTAGACCATTAAATTAAAAAGGGGGTGAATAATTATGCAAACAATTATTTTTATTTATATAATTTTCTTTCATTAACATTACTTTATAGAAATCTGTTTTCACTTTGACATTAAAGAGTTTTTCCCAATAAATTTTTGTGTTAAGAGAGCCAAATTTTATTGACCATGATTGATTTATGAAAGCAATAAAAGGGTAAAACATCAAAGGGGGTGAGTACTTATGATAGGCACTGTATGTTCTATTCTATTTATATTCACTATTTTATTCTTTGTTCATGTTAATTGTTTTGCACTGAAACACCAAGTCACATTCCTTATATATGTAAATGTACTTGGCAATAAAACTAGATTCAGATTCTGATTCAGATTCTGATTCTAAGATTCTGATATGACCTACATCAAATTCAGAATATCTTCATGTTTGAAATAATAGGGGAACATTTGTGTGCTTGAAGCCGTAGTCGGTGTCTGAGAGAATCAACGTGAATGGTCTATGACGGCAGCTCTGTATTTAAAAATAAGCAATCACTGAGAAAGTTAGTCGACTAAAGGTTGCTCTCTTACCTGGGCTGCCACACTGAGCCAACCCTCACTGAGTTTATGTCAATATTTTGTTTTTAAGCTCCATTTACCCCGTGCACATGGAAACACAGCATTTCAGATGTATTTTCAAATCCAGTCTTCTCCTCCTATAATGATTTTAGGGCCCACTTTAATATTAACACACATATATAATGCTCTTTTCAGAGCTATAGACTATAAAAAATGTTAACATTAATATGATTTTCTACTTTCATTGAGTTCATTTTTTAACCAGCAGCGGTTCTAATCATAAATGGCAAATATTCATTAATTTTCAGAATTTAACCATTTAAATGCCAGGTTTTTGTCATGATGACACTGCGTTTTTAGTGCTGGTGATTATATATATATGACAAGTGTGAAGAGAGTGGTTTAGGTGTGGGGGCAGACATTTCGGCGAAGAGTTGGTTTATGATCTCTTTGAAGAGAACGGGTGGGACTATTTGCTTCTTACTCCTTTTCAGACATAAAAGTAGATTAAAAGTTGATAAGTTGATGAAAGATAAAGTTGATTCATTTTGCTTATTGAAAATCTGTTCAATAATAATGTAATATAATGTAATTATTATTTTTGTTTGTGTATTTTATTTACTATTATTATTATTATTTTAATTGTTTAAAATAAAGTATATTCAAATCACATAATTGCTTCTACTGCATCATGGGATGACTTGATTACAATTGGACTGATGATGTCATCTCACCTCTGTGTTTACATACGGCTCATATTTTGTCTCTCACCATTTGTTTAACATCCTGTTTCTGAAATCTCTTTTCACAGAATATGTCCACAGGCTTAGACCACAATAATCCATTTTCCCTTCCTTTTTCATCCACACCCCCCTCCTCTCCCCATCCCTCCATCTCCAGGTCAATGTGTTTGTCCTGCTGTCTGTGGTGTGTGTGCTCCTAAATCTGGCTGGATTCATCCTGTGCTGCCAGGGAGCCCAGCTTGTTTCCAG
Organism: Plectropomus leopardus; assembly: GCF_008729295.1. Taxonomy (NCBI): domain Eukaryota; kingdom Metazoa; phylum Chordata; class Actinopteri; order Perciformes; family Serranidae; genus Plectropomus; species Plectropomus leopardus. Next base: position 3,577,093 of record NC_056468.1, on the reverse strand, counting down.
TATGACCAGCTGCCAACTGGTGAGACTGTTAGCTGTTTGTCTCTGTCTCATCATTTGTAGATTTTTCTGTATCTTTCTCCTTCACGGCGTCTCTGCTTCCCTTTCTTCCTCCAGTGGAAAAGTCAATAAGAAATGACATCATGCTTATCCATGTGATGTATTCTATGTTGAACCATTTTACTTTAGGATGTGAAATATCAGTCAAAATGTCAGTAGGTTACAAAGAAAATAATTTTTTAATCATTTGGGTTGGAAACAAACATGGGCTTTGAGTTTTTTTGGATAACAATACAAAGTCCAAGATCACTGATAGCCAAGGGCTCACCAAGGAAACGGTTTGGTAACTGTTTGCTGTGGGCTGAAGGTCGAATTAGTCGTGTGTTTAAAATGAAATGAGTCGTGAACAATCTGAAAAAAGCCAACGCATTTTTTAAGCTCACTTCATCATAATGAGATGTTGTTTTCTGCTGCCTCTTTGTCCACTAAAACCTCATTCCCACTGCACAAAAAAATGCTAGCATCTAGCTTTTTAATGCAATGAGAATGCGTACAAATGGCATTCACACTCAGGATAAATGACTCAGTGGTCGCAGTAGACAGGTTTTTATTGCTTCTGGCTTCCATCGGCATTGATGGGAATACAACACTCGGGTGAACCCGCTAATTTCTGCCCCTTAACCAGCAAGAATCGATGACATGCGCTAATTACCGCAACCACTAAATGTTTTTAAAAGACTTCTTTTCCTACTGCTGTCGAATGTGTTTACCTGTGCTCCTGCCTGTCTGTGACGTCACGAGGACACACCAACAAAACAGCCCGACAGTGATGAGTAAGGGCCTTGTGAATCTCAATGCAACGTGGTACACAAAACAAATACATAAAATAAGTGACATCCAAACTGTTAAAAAGGATAAAATAATAAGTACAGCAGCACCATGAAAATGAGTACACTGATAAATCAGAACGCTTAAAAAAATAAACACAGTAGAACCTGAGGGGGGATCAGCAGCAACATCAGCGACCCATGTGCACAAGTATATAATGAAAACACTGTTTTACAGCCCCATGATTCAAATCAGAGTCAGATCCTGATGCTGAGGAGGCAGACAGCTTCAGGGTATGAGCTGCTCTGAACTCTGGTTGTTCTTGTCTTAATGTGTCTCAGTGTTT